>NC_056745.1:671648909-671788909 GCF_019279795.1 Protopterus annectens
CTCATGAGGACTTTTTTGTTTATTTAAGATGCAAAGGGTTAAAACCATAATCAGTTAAGCCATGTGGTGTTACTTTATTATTTAAGAATGCAAATAATCAATTACTTTCAGTCTGAAGAAGTCTCAGTGTATGCAAGAGATAAAAGCACTTACTGAAGGTTCTTATTTTAATAAATATATTTTTTGGTTTTGTACTGGCTTTTATTATTATAGTAGATACACTGCCACCAGAATACCCACAAAGCCATCTACTCTAAGGCTCTTACCAGGGTACTCAATTATACTGAGTGAAGTTAATACTAATAGCAGTGGTAATACAAATAGCAAGGCTTTCAGGAGTAGCCACAGTGCCACCAAATAAACATAAGTACTCTCAAAGGTTAAAATATTCTCTAAATACCAGCCACAATGAACAATTTAAATATATTTGATAATATATAATAAAAGAACATGAACATACTAAATATCTATTTACAATGAACACCAGAGTTTCAGTCACAGGAAATATTAAACATAACACAGATGGAAATGTTCACCCAGATACAAAAAAATAAATACTTAACTAATAGCACTATATTTTCCTGACTGATCTAAAGAATTAATGTCCCCTACTTCACTTACTGGAACAAGGCAGGATGATGGGGGTGGCTGGTCCTTCTTTGTCAGGTTTCACAAACAAACAGCGAGGGGTGAGTGATATCTCTCACTCATATCTAAATATCATTTTAGTGCTGGCTGTAGAATGAAATCACATCTGGTCATCTGACTCTAGTTCCCACACTATCCACTTTATTAGAAACTTGAGCCAGGATTTTACACATGTGTCATAATGCACACACATAGATCTTTGCTAAGATGTGTTATAGCATCTGAAAGGTATAAAACAATTTTAACACTTCCACTCTTTCTGCAGAGCTACTAAGCCAGGCTTTTCACCAACATTTTGTCCCTGGCTGCAGTCAGAACTGTGAGATACAATCTTTATGTCCTAAACTAGGTAATTTAATTTCAGAGTATTTTTCAAATTTAGCTGGACTGAGATTAACCTCTTTTCTTCCAGTATCCTCTGTTAAAATATATTCATTTCAACGGTTACAATACAGTCTGATATACAGGTGTATTTCTTTTCTGTCCAGCAGGACCCACTGTTGGTACATTTTTAACACAAGCAGCTTTACAAATACATTTTCAATACAAGTACCTGTACAAATCAGTTTGATATACAAATGACATATAATACTTTACAAAACTCCAGCTAGTTATGCTAGCATATGTTACACATCCACTGCCTTACGCATACCATTTCTAAATAAAAACTCAGTAAACCATGTGATTCTGATGTCATGTAGAATTAAAGAATAAAGATATTTTATGTCAATGGTGAGGAAAGTAAAGGCATTATTATATTCCAACTTATTACATTTCTTTAGGAAGTCCTAAGAGTCAATACAAATGTGGGACTCTTTTTTGAACATAATGTTATAGCCAAAAACTGTGCAAAAAGGGCTGTAATAGAATTATGGCCATCTACAATAGGGTGCATGGATGGATTATGCACATCCTTATAGATTTTGGGTAGACCAAAAATTGTCGGAATCACATGTCCCTATGACTTAAAGCATACCTATGACTTAAAGCATACCTTAAATCAAGCTCTACAAGAAGGTTTGTGAGCTTGACTTAAGGTATGCTTTAAGTCATAAGGACACATTGAGTAGGTTAAACATTACTAGGGAAGAAAAAGACTTGCTCGATTTGGTTAGATCTTTGAATATCAGGCTTATGAAATGTGGGAGGGCTGGTTGCTATGGACAATCATGATTATATTGACAGAATGTATGGACTATTATTTGAAAATACATATAATCAAGTTTCTAAAAATGAATTAAACATTGCATATAATACTATTAGGGCACAATTAAGTGACATGCTTACTGAACAATGTATTTCCTTTGAAGAGTATACATTTTTACATGCTATTAATCCTGTGATTCTGACCATGTAAAATTGATCAGTAAAAACTAAAAGAAAAACCCAGCCAAGCTAAATTTTCCACTGTGTGATCCCTTAAAATCTCTTGTATTAGGAGTAACATGGGATTTACTCAAATGACCTGTTAAGGACTTCAGGTGTTTCAGCTATATGGTAGTTCTGAATGACCATGACTTTTTTCTTTTTAAGTCTGTTATGGATAAATTCAGGCCAATAAAGCCAAACCCTACTAGCTGTGGACATGCGTGTTTCAACCTTCTTATGGCCCCATCAGCACATCATAAGTGGACTATTTGGCTATGTTACCTGTAATACAAGAGGTTTTAAGGAATCACACAGTGGAAACTCTAGCTTGACTGGATTTTTCTTTGAGTTTTTACTGATTGTTTTTTCTGTGTGACCTTGTTACTCATTGTTTTAGTCTGTTAGCTGGGATACTTTGTAGACACCCTAACAGTTATGGACATCAGTTGGGTATGACAACCCTGGGTTTCCAAACATTAGCCAAACAGTTCACTTATGCTGTGCTGATGAGGCCGTAAGAAGGCCGAAACATGCATGTCCACCGCTAGTAAGGTTTGGCTTTATTGGCCTGAATTTGTCCATTACAGACTTAAAAAGAAAATGTCATGGGCATTCAGAACTGCCATATATCTGAAGTGCCTGATATCCTTAAGGGGGCATTTGCATATATTCCATGTTACTTCTAATACAAGAGATTTTAAGGAATCACACAGTGGGAAATCTAGCTTGGCTGTTTTTTTTCTTTTACTTTTTACTGATAGTTTTTTCTGTGTAACTTTGTTACTCATTCTTTTAGACCATATAAAATTGAAAAAGTATGTGCAAAAGGAGTCCCACATTTGTTGTTAAAGAAATGTAACAAGTTGGAACATAATGATATCTTTATTTTCCTTACCACTGACATAAAAGATCTTTATTCAGTAATAACATATGACATCAGAATCACATGGTTTACTGAGTTTGTATTTAGAAATGGTATGCATCAAAATAAAATTAATATATATGAAAAAATGCTGTAAATAGTTTTTAAGAATAATTACATTTTTTTTGAAAACCAATTTTTTATACAAGAAAAATGAATCTCTATAGGCACCACCTATGGCACTCTCTTTGAAAATATTGTTATGTTTGAATAGGAGCACTGATTCCTGGTTAATAATGAAATGTTTAAAGCATTTGAACTTTATATTAGGTACCTACATAACATCTTCATTGTCTGGAAGGACAAAAAGTAATTGATTGTAGAATTTCTTAACTATCTTAATGGTACTACTAATTTTTTAAAATTTTCTTATGAAGAGGGGGAGGCTAGTATTAATTATTTAGATATTTTGTTGGGGAAAGATACGATTAATAAAAATGTATTTCTAAAGTTTACAGAAAACCCACATACTCCAACACATTTTTACATCTTATTAGTTCTCACCCCATGTTTCAGATAAAATCAGTTGTTAAGGGACAGTTTGTAACGTTGGCACACATAACATCCTTACATGATGATTTTCTAGCAGAATGTGAAATACTAAAAGCAATGTTCTTAAGATGTTATCCCTTGGAATTTGTGGATAACCTTAAGGATGAGGTGGTTTTAAAGGGATGCAATAATTATTTTTCCCCTATAATAATTTTGGTTGATGTTACTATGTCCACCCCCTTGACGACACTGCTATTCTGACTTATCAGAACACTGATTTTAGAATATCCTTTATCACCACCTTCTTTAATATTGACAGTAATATGGTTAGACAAATTATTTTTAAGAACTGGATTATTATGAATGATGACTGGGCAGTTAAAAACAAAGTGGGTGATAAACCCCTGATTGTATATATAAAGAGGTCTAACTTTAAGAACTTGATAGAACATACGATTAAGATCAATGGGGCTATAACTTCCTACATGAACAAATGTGGTAGCTGCACACTTTGTAAAGACATTCATGCAGGTGAGCTGTTTGAAATTAATGGACATTATGAATTGCATGCATGCTTGCATATTTAATTGACAATTAAATCAAAATATCTGCAAAGCAGTGCTAGCTAGACAACAACTGTCAGTGCAAAGTTTTCTCAACATTGTGTATACTTTATTTGACACCATGGAGTACCATATAAATACTATCTGCTTCAAGTTATTAATATAAGTATGACCGTATTCCATCCTCTTTTTCTTCTTCTTTTGGCTTTTCCTGGTTAGGGGTCGTCTCAGCAGATCACCTGTCCACTCATGATTGGCAGTGGAGTTTTACGGTGTCAAGTTGCCAGCCCAACGCCTATATTCATAATATTTCCAGAAAAAAAATCAAATTTTTTTGTCATAACAAGTACCTCATTGACCCAAGGAGTATGTGAAATTCTGATCAACAGTCCATCCAAGTGGACAATGCCTGAAATATTTACAGAAATATTTTTGTGCTCATGTGTATATTTTATAACTGAACAAGTATACATATCTGCAGACTGGTAGAATGCAAACAGCAGGTATCAGTGGCAATGTTTGCCATATTATATAACCTGTTATTTGATACCATGAAGTATCATGTAATCTTCTTCTGATCTGAGTTAATATTTCTTTATTTATTTACTTAGTTGTCTATCTTTGTTGATTGGGAATATTTGACTGGGCAGAGCCCATTTTCAGTTGAGGCCCCATGGAAAAAATATAATTATGAATAAACGGCATATAGACAGCAGGTGACACCACTATTCACACTTTCATTTGATACCACAAAGTACCTGGAATATCTGCCTGAATAACAGTATATGGCTGTAGTGCAACACTATAATGTACAGTATATATAACGAGACAGACTCACAAGTAGGGGCATTTGGCATTTATTTACTGACAGTAAATTCTGTATTTATGGCCATTGATGCCACTCTTATGTAGTTTGTCATTGCACTTTTTAGTAGTATCAGTATACTTGTTCATCTTTGTGTACAATCAGTACTAATTTCACCATGTAAGACTGCAGTAATCATGGTGACCCACCTAACACAGGACAGTTTTGTGGTATGGTGCAATGCATTCATTAGACAGGCTGGCATGATATGTCATAATTCCTGGGATGGCTATGTGCATTTTTTGTGATAGACAGCTGACATTCTGCATTTGTATAGGAAAATATGTTTCCCTTTGCAGTGGAATATTAATTCCCCCTAAGTGTGGGATTTTTTAATGCACTACCAGTGATCTGAACAGACACTGAGAAAGTGTTAGTGTTGACAACTGTTTGCAGAAATAAATCTGCATTCGTTGGCAAAGGTTACCATGCCCGGAATAAAACAAGTATTAAGTACTGTCTCAAAATAGAGGGATGCATTGGTAATAGCCACATCCTACAGGACCAAGAGAGATACACCCCACCACTTTGAAGCTCTTCTCCCAGTGGTGTACTATGTGCACATTATCAGTGCCATTCATGAAACTGTTGGTTTAGTTTCTCCATGTATTTTGGGTTTCTAATACCATGACAGGAATGGACCCCATTCCTAAGCCGAAGTATGATAAAGTTTGGGAAATTACTATTGTTTCAATCTTTGATATTAGTCAAAAGCGCTCTTTGCGGCTCCTGCAATATGCCCAGAATTGACTCCTTCTCCAATTCATATAGAGTTGCATGTATCAGTAGCATATCTAAATATGACTTCTTCCATATTGTTCTCGTTTATGCTTACACATCCTGGTATTTTATGACTTTGTGTCTCTCTGTATGTAAGGCACTTTAATCACTGGGTGTAGCAATTTCAGTGGCTATGGCTACTTTTCTCTTCTTTTCCTGGACTACTATCATACCTCTTAACCTCTCAGTGCTAGAAATCTGAAGAAAGCCTGACAAAATGGGGGGGGGGGGGGCAAAGGCTCAAAAATAGGGACATATTTCAAATATTCCTCTTATAGACGTAGAAAGTTGCTAGAGTAAAATAGTTTGTTTTAGCATGCATTTTCTGAAGGATTTGAAGTCTGAAATTCAAATGTATGTCATTATTTAGTGATTTCAGTCCTCAGATCATCCCAGTGATTTGCCAGAAAACCACAAATTGTATGAGGAACAGGCCAAAAATATGAGCCAAAAATTTGAACATTCTATGAAAATCTGTACAGTTAAGAGGTATGATTATATCTGGTTTTTGGCATCTGTTATTTTTTCAACTGTTGGCAATGGGGGATCCTGTGTGACATAAGCTTCATCATTCTGTATAACACTTTGTGGCTCATGTTTCCAATGCTTCTCAGCTACTTCAGTAATGTAATGCTTGCTCAATCCCCAATGCAACAGTCTTGCTACCTTGTTATGCCTTTCAGTATACAGGTCCTCTGCCATTAGTGTATCACACTTAGCAAGAAGATGTGCAACTGTTTCTGGTTCTGTTTTACAGAGTCTGCATTTGTCTGTTTCTCCAACATGTTCAATGGACTTTGTAAACCAACATGTACATAGTCCATTATCTTGGGCAGCCAATATTAACCTTTCATCTTTTGGTTTAAATTCACCTCTCCTTAACCATTCCTGCATTCAATCCTGATCAACATGAGGTTGTTCCAGGAGTTTTATAAACTATATTTATGCCTTTTCCACGTTTCTTTCCTTCTCATTAGATCCTTCTCCTTATATTTTTTCTTTTTTCTTCTTTTTTTTTGGGGGGGGGCACATTTAGTCTACTTCTGGTTTGATTTCCATTCCTGCTTGACGGTAGTATGCTTCTGCTAACTAACCAGGGAAGTCATCTTATCCATCTTCTCTTTATGTTTTAAAACTTTCACTATGTCTGGATCTGGTGAGGTCAGCAAGTATGTATGCAGTCCTAAAAGTGCAGATCTTTACATATAATCAGTTTCAAGGAGGCCTATACCTACTTCAGAACGAGGAATATAATCATGGTATGCACTCATTTCTATATATCATTTGATAAGTGTGAAGCATTTTTTTGTTTTCCTCTCCAACTGATCCAATACCTTTTGGGGCCAATAAGTCACCCCAAAACTGTGAGTTAGAACAGGAAGACCAGATTGGTTTATAGCTTGGACTTTGTTCCTAAATGTCAAAGCTGTTTTCAGTATTAAATTTAGTCTTCTAAAATATTCCTTACAGAGAATTGTTTGTATTTGTTCATGATATATTGTCAATAATTCATCAATTCCCAGATATTTACACACTCCCTCCTGCTAAAGTTCCTTTTTATCACATTCCTGTCCCAAACTGATAATTTCTTGTTGCTGCAGCTTTCCTGCTTTAAATGTTGCTTTTGCACATTTATCAAGACCAAATGACATTATTATATAATCTTAGAAAATTTTGAACACTTGCAGTTGTGCTTTCTGCACATCAGATGACCTGTACAGTTTTAAATCATCCAAAAAAAAAGAGAAGTTTTTACACTTTCTTGTTTTCTGGGAGCCAAATTATAACCATTATTTAATTTGTTAAGTAGACAGCTTAATGTGTTAAGGGCAAGATAAAACAGCAGCGGCGACAAAGAGTCACCCTTGAATATTCTCCTTTGAATTTTTATCCCTGGGATAATAAATAATTTGTCCTTTGTTATGGCTTAGCTGCAAAGTGTTTTACCACTGTTTCACGGTCACTGTAATGCAATTGATCAATGTAAGGTGTATCTCATACATCTGTAAGCACTCCTTTATCCATGAGTGTGGAATGCTGTCAAATGCTTTTTTATAATCTATCCATGCATACTTAGATTTTCCCCCTTTTACAAGTCTCCATTTTGACTTTATTTAACAACAAACTATCCTTTGTTCCATATGATTTTTTTCTGTTACCCTTTCGTTCCATTGCCATTATTGAGTTTTCTTCTAAATGACTATAAAATCTGTTGCCATCAATTCCAGTATATAGTTTATATGTCTTAGAAAGGTAAGCTATTGGTCTATAGTTTTTAGGATGGCCTGCAGGTTCACTCTTAAGGATGAGTATCATTTTTCCTGTTGTTAACCAGGTTGGTGTCTGTTCAGGATGTGCACATAAGTAGTTTTTGTTCAGGGCTAAATCTTTGTGTAAAAATGTTAATATATTTAGCCAGAAGTTAGATACTGCATCTGGGCCTGGGGGTTTCCAATTAGGAGCTTTTCTTAATTTTGTTTCAGTTTCTCTGACTTTACTTCATCCCATTTCATATCCTGTACATTTGATCTTCCTAGTCTTTCTTCTACTTCCTCTACCCATGCAGGATCTTTGTTATGTTCCACAGGGTTTTCATAGATATTTATCCAAAATGTGTCTATTTCTTTTTTCTTTTTGGTCGTATTTCTATTCCTTTTATCTTGTTTCCAAATGTTCTCTAAAACTTTTTTGGGTCATCAATGAATTGCTTCTTTTGTACTTTTCCTTTATATTTATATTTATATGCACATCTTCGAAGTTTTTCTGCCTGTGCTGATATCGTTAGTTTATTATTTGCAATAGTGTACAACAGATCCTCGTCTGTCCTGATACCGAACATTGCTTTTATCACTCCTATCATTCTATGTATTTTTGTTCTTTTCTTCTATACTGTTCTAACAGTGACACTTTTCATAATTGCTTTATAGTTTTCTCTGTTTGATACTTCCATGATGGCCTTTGATTTCTTCCCTTCCTTTCTGTAATTGCCCTGTGGTTTTGTGGTAGGACTTTATCTGTTATTAATTTAGCTGCACCATAATATATCCTATTTACTGCTGTTATAGCACATGAATTTCTGTTAATGGTCTTGATTACTGTGCTCATTTGTTTTATCAGACTTGTAACTTTTTGTGTCTTGTCTTATATTTCTGTAACATATTTCTTTCCTTGATTTTAATATATCTATCTATCCTTATTAAATTAAGTAAAAATTCCATTAGACCATTTTCTTCAAAACAGAGGGTGCATTCTTTTTCTGCATTTCCTGCAGGTATTCTATAGAAAGTTCCAGAACATCTTCATGTAACATATTCTCTTCAACTGCATCCTGCATCGTCTGTTGCTATTTCATATGGGAATTCGGGCTCCCTATTTTATCACTGAATGCTTAAAATAGCGAAAACTGTTTTATCAACCATTTTAAATTGAAACTGCGAAATCCCGAACACACGGAACAGTGATTTTTTTCCCTGGGAAAAAAATCACTATGCCATTTTCAGGACTTTGCCATTTCCTCCACTGTGGTGCGATCTCGAAGTTGCTATATTTACGTTGGGGAGGTGTATCAGGAAGTGTGTGGGGCAAAGCCCTCCACTTTATCTTGTGTTTTTTTTTTTTTCTGGAGGAGAGATTTTTTTTCACTGGGAAAAAACATTGCTGTTCCATGTGTTTGGCCTTTTTCCGTTTCAATTTTTAAGTGTCGATTATACAGCGTTCGGTATTTTAAGCATACGCTGTTATAATATAGACCCAGGAATTCGCTGATCTATCACTCCACCACATTGACTGTGTCAGAGTTGCCACTGTTTCCCACTCATTTCCTTGCTGTACAACTTCAACTGAACTTTTGTTCTCGTTTCTTACTGAAGGCTCCAGCATATCTTCATGTGGCAAGTGATCCCATCCTTCTTATTTTAGCTGTTTCCGCTTAATTTGGGACTCCTTGTTCCATCCTTCTGTGACATTACCAGAGCTGGATTTTCCACATTGAATCTTTTACTTTCAAGTAATCCATAACTTCATTTGCTATGTCTTTAACTTTTTCATTACTAATTCTCTTTTCTACTTTTTCCCTTTGTTTTCTTATTTTTTGTATTGTGAAATGTTCTATATCTGGATGTATTTGCCTGTATTTCTCTTCAAAAATCTTTGGTGCTGCTTTTTTGCATTAATTGGTTTTGTTTTCTCTTTGGCATAAATATTGCACCACTTTAAATCTCTTTTTTTCCCATGTCCATATTTCTTCTCAGATATATCCCACTCCACCTGTTCCTCCTTACATTGGAGACTCATTTTCTATCATGGTGTGACACAAAATCTGTTAGATGACTACACTAAATCCTACACTTCACAGGTATTCCATAACTTCAGCTTCTATTTGTTTAACTTCTGTTTTACTAATCTTCTGTTCTTCATTCCCCATTTGTGATCTTATTTTTTGTAATGTAAAATTTTCCATCTCTGGGTGCCTTTGTCTGCATTTTTCTTCAAATATATTTGGAGCAGCTATTTTTGTATTAATAAATCCTAAACTCCACTTCCCTCCCTTTTATTTTTTTACCCCTCTATTAAATTATTTCTTCCTACTTTACTTTACTTTGCTATTGCTGCTTGTTCTTAAAAGTACTTAATTGCATTTATTCTGCTGCATTTATCACTGCTTGTTAGTAGCCTGATTAAATTCTAACTGTTGTTCTAAGCCTTTGGATGAAGCACTTGGGCTTCAGACCAGTTGTTTTACATTAAGAAGGTTTGTGGTCTGCACTGTTGTGGCAGGACAGGTAGCTTACATCCTTCTAAGTTGGGAGTTGCTGATTGAAGGCTTAGTGTCTGTTATTCTAAAAGTGTATTAGTTCTGGTTTAAGCACTTGGGCTTCAGTGCCAGTTATTTTAATTTAAGAAGATGTGGCCTGCACTCTTGTGGGAGGAGAGGGTAGATTCTGCCCTTCTGAGCTGGGAGTTTCTTTTTAAAGGCTTATTGTGCCTGCTTATTTGAACTGTTTTTTTTTTCTGAAATTGGTATGCCGTGTTTGCTGTAGCATAGACTAAATTCAGACCTGCTGAATCTAGATTTGGTTATATAACTTGAGCACTAATCCAGGCCATCTATTTTTTGGAGAAGGTTCCCTTGTACCCTAGTGGCAGGAGTGTGCAGTTACAACTTGTCTGATTGAAGACTACTGGAACGGGGCTCAGTTTTTAGCTTTTTATTGGTTAATTGGTTAATTTGTTTAAATCAGTTTGCTCACTTGCTACTGTTGTATAAAAAAAATAAATAAAAAATACACGTTATGCATTGCTGCTTAGCTAGGGTTAAACTATTCCTGGCGCCATAAAGTCTGCTCTTTAAATTTTCCCTTAATACTAGCCATTTTTTTTTAGTTTTTGCACTTAAATCTGTTTCTTTGAGCTCAGGACTTGTTCAGAACTCATAAGCACTAAATAAGCTACAGATTACTACAGCACTCAACTTTCCTCACTTGACTAAAGGAAAACAGTTTTTAGTACTTAATAAATAAGCACCTATCCAGGCATGTCTAAGGGTTAGCTCCCAGTGTTTTCTCCTGTCTACCTGATGAATATGGGCATCTTGGGGTAATGCAGCAATTTCCTCATGTACACAGACAACCCTCTCCTCCTACCACCCAACTCTAAAACCTGTGAGAGATGCACTTATATAGCCTAACTGGAAGCAAAGCTCTCTTCACCCAAGACTGGATGAGACAGTCAAGAGAAGGTAAACACTTGCACCACACTCATCACATAGTCCCTCAAAACCTACACCACTAAAACAGACACATAGAAACACAAAACACACACCTACATTCCTGGAGGCTTTCAATAAAAATCTGCTCAAGCAACAGAGACCTCCAAAGCAGAAGCACAAGCATCCTCCACCCCCCAACACAACCCAAATGAGACATAGCTCACAAACTCAGTGTGCCACTCAACCACAACCCATAAGGCATAACAACGTACCCAACACTCTAGTCATAGGTGACTCTTTAGTCAGGCACATTGATGTTCCACTCACCATGCTAAACAAGGGGGAAAGTTGCTGTCAGCTGCTTGTCAGGTGCCAGGATCTGCCACATAATGCACGCACTCAGGTCACTCAGTACAAATATGACTCTGTCATTGTCCATATTGATGTGAATGACCTGAGATGTACCTCCTTGGACTACATGAAAAGAGACATGGAGGAGTTCTCCGATCTGTAGCCCAGGCAGGTATGACCCTAGCCCTGAGTAGCATCCTGCCATCACCCAGAATGATACCACAGTACAAGGACAAAATAATTGACTTCAGCAATTGGCTAAGCTTCTGGTGTCATTCTAAAGGGATCCAGTATCTTTCTGCCTGGGATGACATTATCAACATACCATGATGCTTTGCCAGAGATGGCCTGCACCTGTCGCCCTTGGGATTCCAGATACTGGCTAAGGCACTTGCCACCCCTATAGTGCCTTTTTTTAGGCAAGGTTCAAATGACAAATTCACCACCATAACAGGTACAAGCAAGCAAAATCTGAGGGTAATGCTACTCAGTGCTAGAAGTCTAAACCTCAAAATGCATTCACTCGAGGCACTCCTTAAAATGGAGAACATTGACATCTGTGCAGTGACAGAGACCTGGCTCAAGGCCTCAGAGAGCACCCCTGCATTACCAGGCTATAATTCATACCACACCTTTTGGCCACCTAACCTGGACCAAAACATTAAAGGTGGAGGTGTGTCCATATTCATTAAGGATATCCACACCTCCAGGCTAGTTGCTCAGCATAATGCATCTGAGATTATACAAGTGCAACTAACTCTGGGCAAGATCGCAATCCAAATTGTAACTCACTACAGATCCCCCACCATGCCCCAGGATTCCCACTCCTAATTTCTTGATATACTGGAAAATATTAAGGTACAACCCAACACCCTCATAATGGGTGATTTCAACTACCCCACCATTAACTGGGAAAACTGCTCATGTACCAACTCTTTTACTCAGTGTTTTCTGGAATTCATAAATTCCAACAGCTTGGATCAACTTATCCACACCCCCATCAGGGGCAGCAGTATCCTAGACCTGATCATTACCAACATGGGTGACTGGTGTTCCAGACCAGAGGCCAGTTCCTCGTTGGTCAGATCCGACCACAAGCTAATCACCCTAGACATCCACATCTCACCCCCCCCCATTAGGGAAACCACCATAAAAATTTTCTCCAAAGCCAATTTCACGCTTCTTAAGACAGAAGTGGCAAACTTCATGACACCCATGCAGATGGACAATAGAGGTACGACTGCTGAATTTTACACAAATGCACTTTATAAGCACTTACATGAGTGCATGGATCATGCTATCCCTAACAGAACCAAGATGCTATCCTCCAAAAAAAGGAAGCCAGTCTGGTGGTCCCCTGCCATAAACAAACTCTACAACAGAAGAAAGACACTGTTGCAAAAAAGAGTAAAATCCCCTGATTAGAGGAACTCCCTGGTCAGCCTCAGTAAGAAGCTGAGATCCCTCATAAAACCCTCCAAAGCTAGTTACAAAAATAAAATCACCACTGATTCTAAAGACAGCCATAAGGCATTCTATAGCTATGTCAAGAATTTCAATGGCAACACTCAGATCTGCTCTGAATTACAGCACAATGGCACTAAATATACAGAACCAACTAATATTGCCAACATCCTGGCAGATAGGTTCAGTGCTAACTTTACCTCTCTCTCACCCCATAAAGGGCCCATCTCTTTACCGGAAGAATGCAAAGCTCCTGTAATCATGGCTGCACAGGTAAAAACTACACTCTCCAAAGCCAAGAACACAGCATCCCTGGGATCTGACAACATCCCAGTCTGCATTCTACACAAACTACAGAATGAAGTGGCAGCCCACCTAAGCACCGTGTTCAGTCATAGCCTCACCTCAGGATTTGTGCCCACTGAATGGCGCATAGCGACGGTTATCCCACTCCACAAAGGGGGAGCTACCACAGACCCCAGGAACTACTGCCGCATTAGCCTAACGAGCCTGGTCTGCAAGTCCATTGAACGTATCATCATAGAACTTATAAACAAAGACATTGGTAATCCAGACTTTGGACCCACCCAGTTTGGGTTTGTAAAAGGCAGATCATGTCTCCTAAACCTGATAGACTTCTTTGAAGCAGTCATCAAAGCCGTAGACGAGGGTAAGGTGGTTCACACAGCCTGTCTAGATCTTGCCAAGGCTTTTGATACCATCCCCCACTCTGGAATTATAGATAAACTCACTAAACTAGGTATAAATCCGTATGTCACAAGATGGGTTGCCAACTGGCTCACGGACAGAACCCACACTGTGAAAGCAGCAAATCTGACTTCAGACCAATGACAAGTGAAGTACCACAGGGTTCAGTCCTGGGTCCTCTCCTGTTTGGTATCTACTTTTCTGAAGTACAGGCTAACACAGAAGGACTTTGGCTAACAATGTTCATCAGATGACTGCAAACTAGGAGCCATAATCGAAACTTCTAACAATGTGGACATCCTAAAAAAGGGCCTCACTGAGACAGATGCCTTGTTGCAAAGCCATGGCCTCAAGCTTAATGCCAAAAAGTGCACTGTCATCCCTTTTGGTAAAAACTCTGTACCCATGAGCTACCACATAGGTGGTAGTCTACTTAACACTGAAAGTGTAATAAGAGACCTTGGGACACAGGTGGACAGTAGTCTCTCCTTTGATAATCACATCACCACAGTAGTTAGGAAATCCTTCTACGTGGCACACCTCATCACAAAAGGTTTCTCATCCAGGAAAAAAGAGGTCATTGTTCCCCTCTTCTCGTCACTCATTAGACCCATTATAGAGTACAATGCCCCTTTTGGTATGTACCTCACCAGACAACTACAACAACTGGAAAGGCCACAGAAATACATCACAAAGAGGATTACTGGCCTCAAACAGATGCCCTACGCAGACCGTCTCAAAAAACTCCAGCTTTACTCCATCGCATATTGCCTACTCAGAGGTGATCTCTGCCTAACATACAAAGCTATGTCAAATCCAGAGCTGTTGGACATGCTGCACTTAAAGAAATCCCAATCCGTTCGAGCTACATGCTCTAGGGACCAAAACCTTGTCACCACAATAAACAGAACATGCTGGAGGGATAGATTCCTGTCCCAGAGACTTCCCATACTCTGGAATAAACTACCTATCTATATCAAACAAAGCTCCTCATTAGCACTCTTCAAGAAAAATCTTGATGATTGGATGGGAAATAGGAAATTCACCCCGGGGATCACCTCTGGGGCTCTGCTCGACAGGGGCACAGGAAAATAATTTTCTTGGGTGGCGAAAGCCAGGGTACCTTTTTGGCTAGGCTTATATAGGCCCTAGGGCCAATAGTCTAGTACCTACCTATGAACCTATGAACCTACGTTCTCTTCTTTCTCTCTACCAACCTGGTTTAATCATTAAAAATACTTTAAGGACTTTTTTTCCAGTGGACCTTATCTAAATCTACACTTTTTTACCACAGGTTTCTATCTCTTATAATTTTTAGCTATTGCCAATGCTGAGTTTATGAATTGTTAATTTTTCTTTATTGCTTGAATATTTTTTGGCTTTGTAATAATATTTCTTATATTTTATGAATGTATGTAGTTATGATCCCATTACTGCTATGTAAACTCTGTTATTTTGTTCTCAGTGTTGGAGCTTTTCTCCTTGGGTCTCCACTGAAAATGGGCCACAAGGCCAGTGGATTAACCTGGTTAACAAAAGGCAAAAGACAAACAAACAATAAATAAATAATTGCTTTGGCTGTTTCTTTTTATAAATATTGCATCATATCAGATCTTTCTTTTTTCCCACATCCATTTTTTTATATACCTTTCAAAAATCTCTAGGTTTTATTCTTCATATTTTTGCATTTCCTCAGTCACTTCTTTTTTCCAAACAGCCCCAAAACTTCTTGGTCTATATAATGTTTTTCATGGATCTGTTGCATTAATAAACACAAATTTGCATATGAGGCTTTTGATTTTTTTTCTTGTGCAACCACTTTTCTTTGCTATAATTTCTCTCTTAATCTTGTTGAATATCTTCTATCTGGAAATTCTCTTCTTGCATAATAGTAACAATATATAATTTCTTTCTTACCCTCAACAGTCCACTCCATCATCTTTATGGCTCTTTTTTGGCCTGTCAGTTTTCGTGTTTTTTGTGGACTACTGTTTCCTTCTACAGTGGGGGGGGGGGGGGTACCATTCTCCCTCTGAGTCTGGCCTAGCACCATTGTAGGACTGCTTCCATGTCCTGAGAATTCTTCACTGTTGTTTTTTTCCCGTCCTGGCACCAGTACGCATTACAGGATTGGGCACTTTTTTTATTCTAGGACTTGTGCACCAAGCTGTATTTTTCTTTATTTTTTAACTTACTTCTGTCCATGATATATGATGTATAGTATCAGTTTATATATCAGTGATTTTGTAAAGACAGGGTCCACCTTGTCTTGTAAAGGTACTCACCAAGACTTGAGGATGAATTCAGTTCCAACAATACTACTCTCCTTTGATTGCTGATTTTATCATCTCTCCATTCAGACCTTGATTGCTCTCTTTTTAAATTTTCCAAGTCTTTTGGGTTTCTAATACCATGATGGGAATGGAACCCATTCTTAAGTCAAGGTATGATTAAATTTCATGAAATTAGTATTGTTTCAATAGTTCATGCTAGCCAGAAGTGCTCTTCGGAGCACCCGCAATGTGCCCAGTAATGACTCCTGTAATTCATATGGAGTTCCATGTATTGGTAACATATCTATGTATGATTGTGAATTATTTTTTATAAAACCATTTCTTCTACTACTATTGGAACTGACTGGATATCTATCTTCCACACTGCTCTCAATTCTTCCTGCAAATCCTGGTATTTTCTGACTTTGTGTCTTTCTGTATGTAAGACACCGTAATCACTGGGTGTAACAATTTCAATGATCAATGCTACTTTTGTCTTCTTTTCATGGACTACTATATCTGGTTTTCTCACATCTATTTTTTGAACTGTCAGTAAAAGGTGATCCCATGTGATACAAACTTCATCATTTTCTATAGTGCTTTGTGGTGCATCTATATTAGATCACCGAATGCTTAGGTAAGCAAACAGTGATTAATCGACCCCATATAAGCGAAAGCTTACAAAACCGAACTGTCAGAACAGCGAAACAAACAAAAAAAAAGCACATTAAAACATGAGATTAAGTGGGGGGCTTTGCCCACCACACCCCCCAATGTGGGGGGCTGTGCCCCCCACAACCCCCCTACTTAAATATACCAACTCCGAGACCGCACTACAGTGCTGAAACGGTAGTACAAGCAAGTGAATTCTTTCCCAGGGAAAGAATTCGCTTACATGCTGCTTCGATATTTTGCAGTTTCGGTTTTGTCAGTTCGACCAAGCTGCATTTGAAAACATGCGTCTTCGGTCTGCTGGTAGGAACCCCTTTGTGGCTCATGTTTCCAATGTGTTTCAGCTACTTCAATATTATAATGTTTGCACAGTCCCAAATGCAACAATCTTGCATATTATTGTGCCTTTCAGTAAACAATCCTTCTGCCATAAGAATATCACAACCAGCAACAAGATGTGTGACTATTTCCAATTCTGTTTTACAAAACCTATAGTTGCCTGTTTCTCTCACATGTTCAATGAACTTGGTAAACCAACATGTACATAGTCCACTATATTGGACTGCCTATATTAACCTTTCATCTTTTAGTTTAAATTCCCCTCTCCTTAACCATTCCTGCTTTTGATCCCATCAACATGAGGTTGTTCCAAGAGTTTTCTGTACTTGCAACTATATTTATGGATTTTCAACACTTCTTGCTTTCTCATCTGATCCTTCACCTTATATTCTTTCTTTTGTTTTTTGGCACATTCAGTTGCTGCCTGATTTTTATCTACTTCTGGTTTGATTTCCATTCCCACTTGACACCAATATGCTTCCGTTAAACTAAGAAGGGAAGTTCATAGAGGTTCATAGGTTCATAGATTAGTACTAGGCTAACTGCCCTTGTGAGCCATTTTAAGCCTAGCCAGTTATCCCTTGTGAGACTCAAACCCTGCACCTTGTGTTTGTAAGGCAAACACCTTAACCATTAGGCCACACTAGTGGCCTAATGTCATGTTAGACTTATTCTTCTCATGTTTTAAAACTTTTACTACATTTGGGTCATGTGAAGTTAGCAGATATGTATGCAGTCCTATAATTGCAGATCTATATATGTAATCAATTTCGAGGAGGCCCATACCTTCTTCAGAATGGGGAAATATAGCCTTTGTACACTCTGATTTTTTTATAAATCATTTCATGAGAATGAAGCATCCTTCTTGTTTTCCAGTCCAAATGATCCAGCACCTTTTGGGGTTAGTCAATCACTGTAAAACTGTAAGTTACGACAGGAAGAGCAAATTGGTTTATAGCTTGGACTTTGTACCTAGATGTCACCGCTGTTTCTGGTATTAATTTTAGCTTTCAAAAATATTCCTTGCTAAGTTTTATTCACATTTGTTCATGTTTTATTATTGATCATTCATCAGTTCCCAAATATTTACACACTGCCTCTTGCTCAAGTTCTTTTATATTACATTCCTGTCCCAGTCTGATGTTTTGTTGGTGCTGCAGATTTTGCACATTTCTCAAGATCAACTGACATTTTTATATCATCTGAGAACATTTTGACCTCCTTGCAGTTGTGTTTTCAGTTCCTCTTCTTAGGAACTATACAGTTTTAAATCATCTACAAAAAGAAGATGAGAAGTATTAGACTTTGTTTACACTTTGTTGTTTTCTGGGAGCCAAATTGTAGAAATGACCTAATCTGTTAAGTAGACAGCTTAATGGATTAAGGGCAAGACAAAAGAGCAGTAGTGACTGTGAAGGCTGCCACCCTAGCTAGATAGAATTTTGTAGATAATTCTATGTCATTTGTAAATATTAATATAATCCACGGGCTTGGTTTACAAATGTAAATAGAACTATTGTGTATTGAGCTTCAAAAATGTAACCACAGTGCACTCTGCTGGAAGAAAGCTTATAAGTCAAGCATTGTATGACTGTTTGATCTCAAGCTCAGAGACAGGATGTCTGGGCCAGGAAATTCTTTCTATTGTCTTGATTTAAGAGATAATTAAGGTTTTACCTGTATAATGTCTTTAATTGCTGTGGCTTCCTGGCCAGGTGCAGCTTACTAAGAAATGTAAATTTTGAGCTTCTGTTAGCCTGGGAACCAGAGAAGTGTCAAGAATGATGCGATGTGAAATGACTCAGCAGTACTGTGTTATCAATTTAAGCCTTTCTCAGAGAGAGAGAGAGATTAGAGCATTTTGGATTTTGTCTGAACCTGAACACATCAACTCACCAGCACTTGCTTTGCTCTGTAAGTAGGATCTTAGATCTTACTATTTCTCTTAGAGTTAGATAGAAATTTAGCCAGATTAGTCTAGCTGTTTTCTATACTTATGATGGACTATCCTACAATATTATTTTAAAATTAAAATTTTCCTGTGAATTCTGAACTCTGTCATTGTGTTGAAGTAATAAGTATTGTCTTGTGTTATTATTATTTATTATTACATATTTTTAAATCTTTCAACAGTGGCTGTTTTGTGTAGAGATAATTTAAGCTCTAGAATACTGCATGTATTTAGTGATATTGTACTAAGCCACTCCAGAATAGCCTTAGCCCTGGGTTACACTTACTATTTAGATAATAGTTATATTGCACAGTGAAATTAGTCACCCTTTGGGAAGGGCCTTATTAGTAGCTAGTATTAGTGGTTGGTGGCAGTAATTTCTACCATGTAGTCTGGAGAGAGGGGGCATAGCTAGAGAATCTGTGCCAGCCTTCCCCAGGAGTGTCTGTATGTTGTTTTTAACTCATATCTCAAAGTGTGTGTTTGTGTCAGCTACTTGGGCAGGGACATGAAGCATGGGTTGGACAGAGAGGGTGCTGGAGGTTCTTGGTTGACCACTAGGCTGAGATCGGTACCCTATAGCTGTGCCAGTGGGGAGTCTTATTGCGGATCTGGAGAAAAAGGGAGAAACCAGCCCCAGACTGACTGTGATCTCTGTGTACTTTTAAGGGAAATTGTACTTTACTGCGTGTGTACTTGTTATCCTTCCCAATGTGCACCCCCTCACTGGTGCTAGTGGTGAGGATTGAGGCTCCTTGATTACTGGGCCAGCGCACAGGAGTCACAGTGACAAACAGTAAACCTTGAATACCCCCCTTTTGAAATGTTATCCCTGGAATATTAATTTGTCCTTTGTCATGGCTTATCTGAAAAGTGGCTTGCCACCATTTCATGGTCACTGTAATGTAATTGATCAGTGTAAGATGTATTTTATACATTTAAGCACTCTTTTATCCATGAATGTGGAATACTGTCAAATGCTTTTTTGTAATCTGTCCATGCCATACTTAGATTATTCCCCTTTTCACAGTTCTTCATTATGACTTTATTTATCAACAAATGGTTCTTTGTTCCACGTGACTTTCTTTTGTTACCATTTTGTTCTATTGCCATGACTGAGTTTTCTTCTAAATGACTATAAACTATGTGGGCATCAGTTCCAGTGTATAGCTTATACATCATCAGAAGGCATGTTACTGGTCTATAATTTTTACAATAGCTTGCAGGTTCACTCTTAAATAGGAGTATTACTTTTCCTGTTATTGACCAGGTTGTTATCTTTTTGGGCTGTGCATATAAATAGTTCTTACTCATGGCTACACCTTCATGAAAAGATGTTAATACTTTTAGCCAGAAGTTAGGTACTGCATCTGTACCTGGAGTTTTCCATTTAGGAGTTTTTCTTAATTTTGTTTCACTCCCTCCAGCCATTACTTCATCCGATTTTATATCTTCAGCATTTGAACTTGTTATTCTTTCTTTTACTTATTCTATCCATTCAGCATCTTTGTTATGTTCCACAGGATCTTCATAGATATTTCTCCAGTATGCATCTATTTCTTCTTTTTTGGTCCATTTTTAATTCCTTTTGCTTTTTTTCCCAGTTCTCAATAAAACTTTCTTGTGTCATCAATAAATTGCTTATTTTGTACTTTTCCATTATATTTATCGGCATATCTTCTAAGTTTTTCTGCCTGTGCTGATATTTTTAGTTTATTATTTGCAATAGTGCATGATAGATCCTGATCTGTTCTGATACTGTACATTGCTTTTATCATGTCTGTCTTTCTGAGCATTTTTGTTGGCATGTTACTTCTTCTATATTATTCTAACAGTGATACTTCTTGTCTTAATTGCTTTATTTTTTCTCTTTTTTATACTTCCATGATGGCATTTGATTTCTCCCCTTCCTTTCCCTTACTGCCCTGTGTTTTTGTGGTAAGACTTTGTCTGTTATTAATTTAGCTGCACTGTAATATATGCTATTTACTTCTGTTATATTGCATGAATCTCTGTGAACAGTCCTAATTACTGTGTTCATTTGTTTTATCAAACTTCTAACTTTTGGGGTTTTGTTGGCTTTCTGGAGTATATTTCTTTAATTGATCTTAATATGTATGTCCATCTCTATTAAATCAAGTAACTCTTCTCTTAGATTATTTTCTTCTAATCTAAGGGCACATTCTTTGTTCTCCATTTCCTGTGGGCATTCTAAAGAAAATTCCAGAGCATCTTCCTGTGCCCCTCTGTCTTCAGTTTCATGCTGTGTCATTTGTTGCTCTTTCATATGGGGACTCACTGGCCTATCACTCTACAACATTGACTGTCAGAGTGGCACAATTTCCTATTCCTTCCCTTGCTGTGCAACTTCAACTGAACTTTTGTAATGGTTTCATATCAAAGGCTCCAAAGTATCTTCATATGGCAACTAATCAGATATTCCCTGCTCCACTGGTTTCTACTTAATTTGGGGATCCATTGCTCTATCCTGTTGAGATGTTATCAGAGTTAGATTTTGTACAATAAATCCTTCACTTCGCAGGTAATCCATAACCTCAGTTTCTATTTCTGTAACTTCTCCATTAACTGATCCTCTTTTCTACTTTTCCTCTTTGTTTTCTTATTTGTTTGTATTGTAAAATGTTCTATATGCAGATGCCTTTGCCTATGTTTATCTTCAAATATCTTTGGTACTGCTCTTTTTGTCTTGATTAGTTTTGCTTTCTCCTTTGCATAAATGTTGCACCATATTAAATCTCTTTTTCCCCATGTCCATATTTCTTCTTCAGATGTCTCCAGCTCCTTCTGCTTCTCCTTACTTGGGAGACTCTTTGCTCCATCATGTTAAGATATTACCTGTGTTAGACTTTCTACTCTAAATCATTCACTTTGCAGATACTCCATAACTTCAGCTTCTTTTTTTAACTTCTACTTTACTAATCTTCTGTTTTATGTTCCCTCTTTCTGATCTTAATTTTTGTATTGTGAAGTTTTCCATACCTGGATGCCTTTGCCTGTAATTCTCTTCAAATATCTTTTGGCCTGCTTTTTTATTGATTAATTGGGCTTTCTCCTTTGCATAAATATTGTACCATATCAGATCACTCTTTCATTCCCATATCCATATTTCTTTTTTATACCTTTCAAAAATCTCCATATTTTGTTCTTTATATTTTAACAATGCTCAGTTGCTTCTTTTTCCAAATGACTCAATGTTTCTTGGTCTATATAATGTTTTTCATAAATCTGTTATATTAATGAACACATTTTGTTTATTTAAAGCTTCTGGCAGTTTTTCTTGTGCAAGTATTTTTCTTTCCTCTAATGTTTCTCATAATCTTGTTTATAAATCTTCTTTCTGGAAATTCTGGGGTTCTTCTATAAAAGTAACAATAGATTTTTTTATTATCCTCAGTAGTCCACTCTATCATCTTTATGGCTCTTTTTTGGCCTACCAGTTTTGTGTGTGATGTTTGTGGACTACTACTTCCTTCTACAATGGGGGTGGGGGGAGGGCATCCTCCACCTAAGCTTTGCCTAGCCCAATTTCAGGAATGTTTTCATGTCTTGAGGATTCTACTCTACACTTTCATTTTTTCCAGTCCTGGCACAAGTGTGCTTTGCAGGCTTGGGCACTTTTTTATCCTAGCTTGTGCACCCAGCTATTTTTTTTCATTTTCTTTTATGATGTCTTGGTTGTTATACTGCAAGAGTGATGAACAGGAGTCATAATCCTTCTATGCACACTGAGACTTTTAGATCTATGGAATTTGTTTTACTTGACAGCAGAAAGATGGTGTGATTGTCTCTCCATGCTGCTGTAAGCAAGTGCTCACTCTTCCACTGAATAATTTCTCTTCTCTTGAGCTTCCTTGTGGACATGTTGTTCAGATCATGTGACCATCCTGCATAATTCATGTGCAAAGTCCCACACCATTAGAGTCCATACTGCAGTAATGAATTTGTCAAGACTACTGATGTGAAGAAATTATCAAAATATACATGGAGATATTTACAATGCAAATTCTTAATGAGGTCCACAACCACACATTGTGTGAGTCCAACCTTAGGTGTCCCTTTCTCCCTTCCCAAGTACACCTTTGTGACTGTCAGGCCTTAAGGCCATATACTGCAGCTTGGCTGGCATGTTCTAGTGGAATGATAAAGGACCATGAAATGACACCATAGCCTTGTCAACAATAACCTCTTTATGAAGGTTACATTGCCTTTTGAAAGTAGTTACACATTTATTACTGGCTGTATGTAACTTGTTATGACCTGACTAACCCCAGTTGGGTGGGACTCGGATGAATGTGCTGTTGAATTTTTTCAAATGCTGCGCTTAGCATAACCATCACAATGAGATAACTGTCAAATGTATTCAAATCTTACATGTGGCATAACCATCACGGTGGGGGTAATTCCTGTACAAAAATTATGTTTCCCAGTACTTCCTGCACTTGGGAAGATGGACCAAGCTCATGTAAATCCACATACTAAGGAAAGCTTTAATGTTGTAAACAGTGACACGGGTCCACTGTGGGTCCTCCTTTCCTGCAGCCTGTTGACACTGCAAATTATACCAGTTAGTCTCCACTACAATGTTTTGATACAGTGAGGGGGAAACATACGATTGAAGAAGTATAGCTCATTTTGATTGGTAGCGAGAGTACTTGCTGCGCCAACAGGTCTCACAAAATATAGCACATGCACATGATGCAGTGTTCTCTCCCACTGATACATATGTGTGTGATTGCCACCTGTAGCTCTGTTTTTAATACTGGTATTACATGGACTCTCCTCTCTGTGGCAGGAATGCACCTTTTCATCCATTATCAAATGCTTCAAGGGCTGACACAACTTTCTCACTGAGACATAGAGATAGACTACACAGTGCTACATTGAATGGAGCTTCATCACTTAAAATGCTGCTGCAGTCACCAGATGATATCATGGAGATTTCCACCATTGCAGAGTCAATTGCAAGGGTCATTGGTTCATAACAGTGCATAAATAAATCTAATGTAATATGACCAGACTTAAAACTTGATTCAGGCAAACTGGGAATGCCACTGAATTTCCTAGCTGACAACATTGTGTTCTGGACATGTGTTTTTGCTGAATGACATAGGTCTGCCAAGTTTGAAGGCAAGTGTACCTGCCGAGCTCAGAAAATGCAAAGGTGGAACATTTTGCAGTGTCTAGTTACTACTAGAAGGCAGTGGCTGCAGTTCCCCTGCATTTTGTTGAATGTACATCTGGTCAACAAACACAAGGGGCAGTAAAGAGATCATTGAACCTTGTAGTCAAATGGACAACTTGAAGCCATGTTTTATTGAGATAGGTAAGTGGGATTTGGAAAGTGGTGAGAGTCATTGTGTGTGTGTGTGTGTGTGTGTGTGTGTGTGTGTGTGTGTGTGTGTGTGTGTGTGTGTGTGTGTGTTTAGGTGTAGCTTTTGGGTTAGGTTATGTTAGTTTAGAGGATAGATTGTATGAGTTTGTGTGCAAGTGTGTGTATTTTAGGGTTAGAGTCATGGTTAGTTAAGAGGATAGATTTATTTATTTATCCTTTGCTGCTTGGGATAGTCCTACTAGGTTAAGGCTAGTGGCCTCTTCAGGAGAGACCTGAGGTAGTATATCTACTACTAGGGAATTTGGCCAGGGTACTGGGGAACTTCCCCCTACTCTTTTTGATATGTCTTGTGGGATGATTTATATCCACCTAAGCTACCACCAGTTCAAGCAGATGGAGCCTTGGTTTAACCTCTCATCTAAAGGATGGCACACTCAGGATTGCAACACCCCCTCCCTTTATGCTGCACTTAGGTTTCAGTTATTAATTTACCTGGTGTGGGAATAGAACACACAGCCTAGATGTTATGTGTTTGCATGTGAGTGTATGTATTTTAGGGTTAGGGCTGGGATTAAGTAAGGGGATAAATGTAGTTTTTGTAGTGTGTGCTGGTGTGTGTTTGTGTGTCTGAGTATGTGTTATGGTGAGGTTTTCTAAAGGTAAGATGTAGGGTTAGTGTTGTGAGCAGGGGCAGGGTTAGGGTTAGCAAGTGTTTCTAAGGTGGTGCAGGGGACTTCCTTATATGAGGGGGTGTGAGGCATTTTCCTAAACGAAGTGACTGCAGCCACTTCAGTGATGCCTCATGTGATTCATCCTCACCAACTGAGGTGTCTCCATCACTATGATGACTGTCATCACTGTCAGTGTCATCCAATGGGATATCAAAATCCAGCACATTATACTCCTCCATAGGATACTCTAAATTCTCATCCACAATGTTATTCTCTACTTCCTTATTGCAACACACCTCTTCACAGTGGTGGAAGTCAACACTCGTCTTGGCACAGTATATCTCCATTGCTTACAGACATAAATGCTCTACACAAGTTGGTAGATTAACATGCAGACAATTCACAATGGCTTGGTTGCTTGACAGAATCCAGTGATATCACCTAAGGTGGGGGCCTTAAGAATTCAAACTGTCTGTATCTGTTCTGTCAGCACATTTTTAATATCTTGAGATCTATGAAGATGCATATGTGCAAAATGCATTGGTGCTCAGGAATAATTAGAAGTGCATAGGTAAGTGCTTGGCTAGCTGCTCCTGCAGGCCATTTTAAGCTTAACCAATTTGCCTTCAAAACTGAGAATCAAACCCTGTACCTTATTTCTCTAAGGTAGATAACTTAACCAATATGTCACTCTCCAATACCAACATTTTGTGTGATTATAGGTTAATACTAGTCTATCAGTCTGTAGACTGTTACAAGCCTAGCCAATAAGGAGAGGTTAGACTCAAACCCTGCACTTTGTAATTGTAACATAAGGACCCTAGCCATTATATCACCCCCTCCCCTCATTATATGGCTACCTGGTTGCAAATGGGAGGGTGACAAAGGCAGTTTATGGCTCAATATTTTCACATTATGCTGGTATGAAGAACAATGGTCAATATTTTACAACGAACTCATGTATTCTATAATCTTAGAACTTAAGTAGACTGTATTTTTGCTTTTCTTTGTTATAACCTTATTGTTAGCAATATTTGCATGTGTACCTAAGCCTACACTAATATCTGAAACTCTGCTAAATAGAATGTAAGATTTTTTTTTTGCCTTGTAATTGTCATTTTTTTTTTTTGTGTGGAGCTTTTCTCCCCTGGCCTCCGCTGAAAATGGGCTCTAGCTCAGTCAGCCATACCTGGTTAAGAAATGTCAAATAAATAAATAAAAATAAAATAATGGGTGAAAAGGAGTCTCTGTATAAATTAACTGTGAGTTTAACAGCAATATGGTACCACACAGAATGAGGCATAGCTAGTGAGACAACAGGCAGGACAGATTTGGTAACTAAAAAAAGATAATGGAAAAACACATTGTGCATAATCATGCACTGTGCTAACAGTATAGAGAAAGAATCTCTACTAATGGAAGAAATGAGAATGAGATTGGAACGAATATGTTTATCTTTTAATTACCCAGAACTGCGCTGAACAGATGCCAGTCTCTCCTTTAGGTGCCAAATCTTCTTGTACCTTTCAGAATAAAAGTATGCATACACTGTAGTTTGGTTAAGGATGTTTCAGATGTCAACAATGTTGTTGCATCTTTCGGCTTCTCCCGGTTAGGGGTTGCCACAGCGGAACTCCGATCCACTAATGATTGGCAGTAGATTTTTACGTACCGGCTTGCCAGGCCTGACGCACAACCTTCAATGAAGGTACGCCCATTCACATATGTCTCCACACAGAAGACACTAGCTGAGAATCGAACAGGACAACATCTTACTGTCAGGTGAAAACGCTACCACAGCACCACCACCGCAGTATGTTTCAGATGTCAGCAATATCAGAATCAAATCTTAAAGTCTGTAGCTTCTGCACTAATTATGCTGTCTGTAAATTCTGTACTCAGAATGCTATGTCCATGGCTTCTGCACTCATATTCCTTTCCTCCTGAATAACATAATTAATATTCTGGAATGCTGGATATTTGACCTGACTTCTGCACTCACTCTTGAGTGTCTGTACCAAACTTCTGAGGACTGCACTGCAATGACTTTCTGTGTATCAGTTCAAATGAACTAATTGTGTCTGAAGTATCTCCTAATAATGCCAAATCCCTGTAAATGTCTACAAGCCTCATACTATCTAAACGAGCTAAACAAGATCTGTTTGTGCTCAGTATACTACACATTCTGTTACCACATTTGATTCGTATCAGTATTCTTGACTGAAGGCTATTTTCACTGATTGAAAGCACATTCAATGAAACTGCATACAAAATGTGAAGGCCTGTTTTAATATAGCTGCATTTCTAGAGTTATGCAAAGGGAATACTGTATTTTTGTCTAACAAACTACATTTAAGTGAAACCTGACCTTACACATATAACAAGTGATAACATAGCAAGATACGTGCAATTTAGAATGAGCTGTGTATGGTAATAATATATATATATATATATATATATATATATATATATATATATATATATATATATATATATGTGTGTGTGTGTGTGTGTGTGTGTGTGTGTGTAGATAGATATACTCACATACACTAGCTTCCAAAGCCAAGTTTGAGGCAGAAATAGTCACCTAAGCAATGGACAATCACATGGCCTTTTTAGTTATGCTCATAATCTTAGGAGCTGATTGCAAATAATGATTACCTATGCAGAAGCTGAAGATATAGCTAACCTACTGTCTGGTAAATTCAGCTCAAACTTTACTGCTCTCTCCCTGTATATCTCACATGAAATATCTGAAACTGACTTGCCACCAGCATTCACAGAAGGCCAAGTATGGAAACTGCTATCAAATGCAAAAAAAACTTGCATCAATGGGTCACAGCAATATCCCATAATGTATCTTGAATAGCATGAAGAATGATTTAGCTACACCCCTAACAACACTCTTCAGCCTCAGCCTCCAAATGGGTTTGGTAGCACATGAATGGAGGACAACAACAGCTACCTCCTTTCATGAGAGAACCTTCCATGGACCCAGGCAATTACAGAATCATATGTCTGATCTGCCTCATAAGAAAAGCCATGTACAGAAATATGGAATTAATCAAGAAGGACATAAGGAACCCCCAAACAATGCACCCGTCTCAGTTTGGATTTGTCAAGGAAAGGCACGAATACTCAACCTGGTGGACTATTTTGAAAAAGACATCAAAGCAATGGATTAAGGTAAAAGGGTACATACTGCCTTACCTTGACCGGGAAGGCTTATGACACAGTCACCTACTCAGGCATAGTAGAAAAACTTAATAAATTTGGAATAAACATCTTCATCACCCACTGGACTGGCAGCTGACTCACAGATAGGATGTAGGGCATCAAAATAGGGGAAGCTCTATACTTACCTGTACCTGCTCTATAACATCTTCCTTTT
The DNA here is from genome assembly GCF_019279795.1 of Protopterus annectens. Classification (NCBI taxonomy): domain Eukaryota; kingdom Metazoa; phylum Chordata; order Ceratodontiformes; family Protopteridae; genus Protopterus; species Protopterus annectens. Next base: position 671,677,428 of record NC_056745.1, read on the forward strand.
TCTTATATGATAACTAAACTCCTGTGCTTTTTGCTACTGCTGACTGATGATATTTTCTCCATAATTATTAGTTTTTTGTCACTTGTTGATACTGGTACAATAATGCTGATTAATATATCTCTGATTGAATTCATCTGGCAACCAACAAAATTCCTGCTTTTATGTATATAGTATATATATATATATATATATATATATATATATATATATATATATATATATATATATATATATAAATATATATAACGGTAATCACTATGTGTAACATAGTATCTACTTTTGTACCAATTATTGTTTAATATTTTCTGTTTCCATGTTCTTCTCTGAGCTTTTCTCCTCCAGTCTCCACTGAAAATGGACTTTTTTAGGCCCAGTGGACTTTACTGGTAAACAAATGCAATAAATAAAATAAATAAATAAATAAATAAATAAACAAATAAATTAAGCTACCACCAGGAAAAGACCAGTCGACAGTGAAATTCCTCAGGGTTCAGTACTCTGACTTCTTTTTTCAGTATCTATGCCTCAGAAGTGAAAGCCAGTACCAAAGACCTTTAACTAACTAAATTTGCAGAAGGCTGCAAGCTAGGAGCAGTGATCGAATGCCCAAATGATTTAGACATCTCACAGGAAGTCTTATGTTAAACAAATAACTGGTGCCAAACCCGTGGACTAAAGCAAAATACCAAAAATGCATTATTGTCTCTTTTGGAAGGTGAACTCCTCCAGAGAATTACTACAGTGATAAAACACCCCTAAGAGGTTAGCCAGTACTTTGGGATTTGGCAACTTATGTGTATAGTGACCTAATTTTTGAGCAGCATGTGTCCACTGTGGTAATGAAGTCCTACTGTATTGTGTAGTTCATAAACAAGAGGACTGGTTCAAGATCCCGGAATGCCATTGTCCTCCTTAACTTAGCCCTTATTAGGACAATCATTGAGTATCTGTCCAGGCACATGCAAGAAATGGAATGCCCACAGAGGTACCTTACAAAAAGAAACAAAGCCTATACAATATGTCCTACATAGATCACCTCAAAGCCTTATGTCTGTAGTCGGTCTCTTAGAAATAGCTAAGATGTGACCCATGTCTAGCATACAAGGCCCATTACTGATGGATTTACTTCACATCCACAAATCAAATGATATCAGAGATACTTAATTCAGGGTCATAAACTTCTTCTTCTGCAACATTAACAGAATGGTTTGTAGGGACATGTACATCTCTCTTAGGGGATACCCACTGCTCTGGAACAAACTACTCATCCATGTAAAACATCCCTGACCACACTGAAGTGTAATTGAGGTCAGTGGATGGCAAATAGGACATTTACCCCAGGAATCCCTGTTGTACTTCTAATGGATAGAGACAGCTCCTAAATGCTTTATCCCAATGTACAGGTACCCTCCAAATATCTATAGAACCAACTCCTAAATGCTTTTTGCCAATGCATAGGTCCCCTTCAAATATCTATGCCTTGATTTAGCAATGGTCACTAGAGTAATATATAAATATAGGCAGTGACAATGGTTAGGTGAATCTAAACTCCAATGGGAAAGGTTAATTTTAAGCATCAAATATGATAATTAGCTAGGCTTAAAATGGCCTGCATGGGCAGTTAGCTTAGTACTAAACTATGAATCTATATATACATATACATACACATCTGTTTCAGCTACAATAAACAACTCAAGCACTGCCATGCCATGAAATCTGTAACTGTAATTCTGGATAGAATAACCTGTTGGGTAATGTGAGTGAGACAGTTGTTTCAGCTGCTCTCCATACCATAATTATTGTTTTAACAAAAGTAAAGTAAAGTATTTATTTATGTGTATATATGTGTGTGTGTGTGTGTGTGTGTGTGTGTGTGTGTGTGTGTGTGTGTGTGTATGGTTTACTATCGATTTGTCGATCGCAACTTGTGCGATTTACAAAATGTTGAGAGAGCTGTATGTCAACTCAAAACATTGACACAAAAAATGTCGGAACTTACATCAGTGAATGCAATACAGCATTTGCTGTTGTGAATTCCGACATTCCAAGCCAGATCGCACTATAGTGAGGATCGGGAAATGTACCCTTTCCCTCACTATAGTGCGATCTCGGAGTTTGTATATCTAAGTAGGGGGGTGTGGGGGGTGCAGGGGGGCTTGCCTCCTGGCAAACATGTAATGTAGTGTGGCAACTTTGACAGGCAGACAGTCTGGGAGTCTGCTTCTTGTTCGAAAACGTCGAGATCGACATTTTTGGACATCTGATTCGACATTTACGTTAGTTGATGTTGTGTGAACCGACATTTCGGTTCGACAACATGACTATTCGACTGTGTTACAGTCAACAAATTGATAGTAAACTAAATGTGTGTATATATATATATATATATATATATATATATATATATATATATATATGTATATATAAAATAAAAAGTGACATGTTCTGATGTGTGCTCACAGTAATAATATCAGTATTTGTTTCATCCACTCTACTATGCCACCAGTAGTAACATGCCATGATATCTGCAGTTCTAACTTACTTACTTCTTTGGTAGTGAGAATGAGAAAAGCAACAACATTAACAACTCTGCAGCCATGTGCTGGTCGGACTTAACAGTTATTAAAACTGTGAGAGAAAGGAACAGGTTAAAATGGATTTTCTCTTAAAATGTAAAATAATGTTCTGCATTTCAGGTTTGTAGAGTGGACTCAGTTTGAACTCCGTTAACTAACTTGGCAAAAATATATAGTTTGGCATTCATTGTTAATAAGAATCAGAAGTAAAATATGTTATCTCTTGTAAACTATGCAGCTTGTGAAATTTATTATCTACAAGCTTATAAACTATGCAGCTTTGTGAAATTTATTATCTACAAGCAGGTCAAGATGAACTCTTCTGTACAGCTGTGTCTTGTCAACAGGACGTGCAAGATAAGTGTGGGACAGATGAGTTATTCTTCAGGACAGAATGTTTAAAATATGGAAAACAAACTGTCAGCAAACCAGCTTCAAAGGAAAGACTTATTATTCTGACAAGTTCTCTAAACTATATAGATTTTTGCAGAATACCCAGATTTTTACCTCATATTTTTAGTCTGTTTCTTCTTAATGCTTACTGATAAAATAATGTTGGCCATGTGCCAACATGTATGTGCCCGTACAACATTTATTATTACTTATGCAACCTGAAGTGTTAGGTAATGCCTTTTTTAAAATATTATACATCAGTCTTTTCTTTCTAGCTATCTTTTTTGGAGTGGTAGGGGTTGCAAATGAACTGCTGCAATATTTTCATGGACTGATATATGCAATGCAAACAAAGGTCTATCTTTATATGTCAAAGAAACATACCAGTACATTTAACCTCTGATACAAGTAAGTCTGTTTGTATAACTTTCAATACTGTGAATTAAAAGGAATGTCAGCTGTGTTTTGATTTGTCCAGTAGCATGCATATAGTGTCTGGTGTACTGATGGAAAGCATAGTCATCAGTGTTGTATTTCTAATGCACAGCTTTTAAAATTGGTATATCAGAATGTAGTGATGGGAATAGGATGTTTGGCTAATACATCATAAAGTATGAGCAACTAAGAAAAAAAAGAGGGAACCTGCTTTTGAAGACTTGCTTTCATGTATTTATTCTTTGATTACTTTATTACTTAAGTTCTTGAAGTTTCACGGTCTCAACACAATGAATATTCATGTGGACCAAAAACTGAAGAAATATTTATTCCTGCGTGTTCAGTGATGTTGCCATGATCCTGGGTGTTAGGTGGGGTTTGAGCGGAGCTTGCTACTGCCTATCTTGGAGGTTAATATACATCAACAAAACCGAGAATCTTTCAGTATGCAACTACTTTATAAGCATAAATGATGTAATAAACAATTCAACAGATTTTGGGTGCTACCTCCTTAACAGAATGTCAGCCAGGCAAAAGATAAAAATATTTCCTCAGCACTCCCAAAAAGGTATTTTTTTAGTTGAAAAACAAACAAACACACACTTATACACACACAAAATACAAATAATTGAAGGCTTCATTACTCACCACTGCAGCTAATTAACTAGCATCCCCAAAAAGCTTTAAAAAAAATACACACACAATGTAAATAAGGCAGCACAATCCAGAAACACTATCAGAGCTTCAGATATCTTTAAATCCCAAAATAAGGGAAGATGAGTCTGAAAAATGCTTATGCAGAGTCCATAGCAATAGCACAATCCTGTAACAAAACAAAGACGTGCAGTAACAGCTAACTGTAGAAGTTCCTCCTTCTGGGTGAGGGTGTTTTCTAAGTACTTCAAAAGGTGTGTTTAAGGATGAGATTGAATGGAAATGCTAAAGAGACCATGCATAATTAGATAGTGGGTGTTTCTTAGGTGAAGCAAGAACAGAGCATGCTTTATTGACTCCTGAAGATTTGCAACTTGTCAAGAGGATCTAGCAAGCATGAGAGTAAACTTTTAGGGAAGATGCCTTGCATTATCAATAGCTGTTCAACTGGAATCACAAAAGCAGAGAAATGAAATGCTTCCTTGAGTGGTAATGTCACTTTTGAGTAGCAGGATCATTAGATAGGGTGAAAAGGCAATGGTTATCTAGAATTAAAGTACTGTTTCCTGTAGTTGTTCCTTTATGGCATTACATCACTCATTTGAGGTCTTTTTTACTTAGCATAGCTCTCAGCCTTTTATCTTCAGAATTTAGGACATTCAGTTTTCATAATGGGAACAAAAGAGCAAAATATGGAGCACTTACTAACGGCATACTAACATCTTCAACTAGGAACCTTGAACGATGGTTAGAACCTATCATTTTATACTTATAAGGCATTATTTCAGTTAATTTAATATCATACAATATTATTTGATGTGGATATCCCTAGTACCCATCACATATTGGTGGATGTGGCAGCTATCACAAATCAGGAATAACATGTACCATCAGATTTTTAGTCTGCAGTGGCGGACATATTGTAACTGTAGTCATTTACAATGCAAAGCATTTTTCTCACCAAGAATGTGTGAACACTTTCAGAGGTATATATTAAAGACCGTTATTTTAGTCAAAATAATTATGAGACAGACAGAAGAACAGGGTCTGAAGAATATACTAAGATGCCAGTGGCTCAACTGGTTAATAAACATGAAAGGAATCCAGCCTGCCATTATGATAAAGGGTGATAAGATTACCACCCAGGGTGCTGCCAGAAATAAGGCCACAAAATCTGAAAAGGGCCTGACTGGATATATAGTTGGGTAGAATGTAGAAAAATAGTGAACCAGTATATTCCAAGCTGACTGCAGATAAGATAACTAAAATCAAAGCCGAACTGAAGAAGTAGGTCTGGAAATGAAATACTTGGAGGTACAGGCAGCTGAATGAATGAAAAGGCTCAAGTTGCAATAAGTGGCAGGCTGAAGATGCACAGAAAAAGAAGGGGCATGAATAATGAGAAAGGCAGTGCCATCATAAGAGCAAAGTGATGACCTTTGTCAAAGTATATGAGTAATGGGGGTGAAAACTGTACCTGGGACATCTAGGGTGGTAAAAAATGTTTTCTTCAGTAAAAGAGAACTTTATTTGGGCATTTGAAAGATGTGCATTTGGCACCAAGTAAACCAGGAGCAGTAAGTGATGTTTTTAACCACCACTGCTCAGAGATAAGGCAAGTGATGCTATTGCTAAGATGAGTAGCACTGATTGCTTTAATTACTGCAAAATTAAAACTATGCTGTGTACATGGTTTATTAACCCCTGAAGTTTACAAAAATGTATAGAGAATATAAGAGGAAGGCTGTGTTGGTAATATTGCAGAATAAAATCACATATTTTTCATAGGTGGGTGATGTCAGATTATTCGTTATGATATTTTTTTACTCAGTACTTTGCCAGATATGAGAATCGGGTAATACACTGGAAATGTGCCAATACTGAAGAGATGGGTAGAAGGAGTGATGTCCACACAGTAAGCAGTTCATAACTGTATGGGAAAAGGGTACTTAGAATTGCACATGGGTAGAAGGGAGCTCATTAGAAGCAGTCTAAGCTGTCACAGCAGGTTCTACAAGCAAATGGGAACTCAGTGGCAGCAGTGTTATGTTTTCAACACTTGCTAAAGGCCAAACATCATTTCTTTAGTTATTTGTACTAATTTGCACAGACCTAGGCATTGGGGTTAAATGTCTTCTGTATAACCAAGCTGGGAATGTATACCACAAACATCCACAGTGATAAAGTGGAAGCCAGAAGGCAAATGAGATAGCAAGCACAGGTGTCATAGTGGTAGTGGTGCATTATCTGGAGAAAGCTGATATTCTGAAATACCACAAATACCACAAGGGCCCACGTGGTGGAGAGAAAGAAACCATTTTTATCATGGATGCAGAATCAGATATAACTGTTAAGCTAACGATATGTGAAAGGTGCAGAACTACCCTGGACAACTGACTCTAGTAAGGGCCTTGAGACTGATACATTTCCAGGTACCAATGGCCAGTTTGCTTGGACTGAGACAGAAGACAAGGGAACAAGTTTGTGGCAGGGTTTGATAATATTCCCTTTGGTTGTTTTACTATTTGATATTAATATATGTTTCATTCTGATGCTACAGCAACACATGAAGGGGAACACAAGGTGAAGGCAGGGAACAGATCCAAATACTTCTCACACTTGCAACAGAAACTAGTGATGTGCTTGTTTCAGGGAGTGTGCTAGGTAGCAACAGTAGTAGCAGAAAGCCTAAGATTTCAGTAGTGAGGATCATGGGAGTATACTGCAAGTGGCCCATTGCATATTGATGGCAGTGGTGGCCCCATTTCTTATCGGTGGTAGTCTATGCCATCTCACACACACACACACACACACACACACACACACACACACACACACACACACACACACACACACACACACACACACACACACACACACACACACACACACACACACACACACACACACACACCACATCTAAGGCCATGGAAAAGAGTATGAAAATTTCCCTCAGTTATCAGTGAAAAAATGCTATGAGAAATTTCATAAATGTTTTGAGACTTCCCTTTTTCTTTTCAGGATATGGAATGTAAAATATATGCCCATGATATAACTGATAATAATAGTTGTATTGTGCTGGCTTTATATTACAAGTAAAAATTATATATATTTCTTCTGAAAGGGAACCCTTTGTCAGTGGAAAAATGCCAGCACTAAAAGTCTATTAAATGACAATGGTGGTGGGCAAGATGGAACAGGCAATGAGGAGTAGACTTTATAAACATGTATATGACATAAATAACAAAAAGAAGAGTAACGGCCTATAGAAACACTCCTTAGTGTGTGACGCGTTTGATAAATTTGTTTTTAGCATTTTGGATTTTATTGCTATTGACCAGAACGGGGACAATTGGAAGAATGCTTTGTTGAAGAAAGAGATGCGTTCGCAATTCAGACTGGCTGCTAACTTTCCCCCAGTTCTGAATGAAATTATTTCTATATCTCCTGTATTGTAGGAGAAAGCTGAGAAATGTTAAAGACCAAACTTTTTTAAAAAATGTTTTGTAAGCATATTCTATATATATATATATATATATAGAGAGAGAGAGAGAGAGAGCTTATTTTGTGAATTTTAATGTGTGTACAACATATATTTTTTTATTTCATGTTTAGTCCCTTTAAGGAATTTTTAATATCATTAATAGTAAGTGAAAACTGGCCAGGTGATTTGTATTGCTAAGCAATTGCATTGCTTGGCAAGATATTTAAACAAGGTCATTGAGTGTAACTATATATTCTGATGAAGTCTGGCTTTTGGGGAGATTAAAGCGCTTAATACTTGTGTGTTTTTTATTAAAATTATTTCCATCCAGTATCCTGTTCCGGTAAGTTTATTGGATTGGCTTTGTTTTGTGCTGAGGCTGATGTTCTTGTGGTGGCAATGGTAGTGTGGTAAGATAAACTTGAGCACTGAGTTGTATTTAAATCCTTAACTGAGTGAGTTTAGAGGACAAACATGTCCAGCTCAGCAATATAATCCTGCTCAAAATATGCAGTAAACAAAGTAAAAATATTTGCTTAGCTAGCAACATGTGACTATGGGTTTAAAAGGTTATCAGAAATGATAAAGAAGCATAATAAGTACTTTGAGTTAGTGAGTAATGACTAACAGGTGTTTATAAGAAAATAGTTGACAGAGATGAGGACATGATAGTTTGTGAGAAAGGAAACACATGAGACTTCCCAAGAAATCTGTCTAATGTTCTACAAGAAAATGGAAACTGGTAGGGTAAAAATATTATCCACAGACACAATAAAAGTGTCAAGAAAAATACTATATAAACCAAGAACTGTTTGCATGGACATTTATCTTTAGTGCAGAGACATTAAAAGGAAGAGCAAGAACTGACATTATCAGTGTTATGCTGAATTGATATAACCTTGAAAGCAGTGTTTGGTTGGCAGTAATAAATGCAATTTAGTACAAATACAGTTGTACAATGTCTGTCTGTCTGTTGTTTGCTGTTTAACAAAAGTCACTGGAATCTTTCTAGTAATTTCAGAGATATGGACCTCTACTTTTAAATGCCACCAGTAGGCCTTAATAGAAATCTGGCTGCTATGTGTTTGCCATACAGTTCACAGTAAACATATGCAGTTGACTGTACAGCTGAATTATTTCATTATCATCAACTACTAGAAAAATGCATCTACTCACAAATTATGCAATATCTCTTTGATAACAACCTGCTGTCCAAAACCCAACATGGATTTCAGCCCTACCTACAAATATCATTAATCAATATAGGCACAATGGTAAAATAGTATCCTACATCTTTTTTAGATCTATCAAAAGCATTTGATACTGTCTCTCATAACAAACTTATACATAACTACTCTTAGAACTAAACCTTAGTCAATCCACAATTACTTGGTTCAAAGACTACTTATCAGGGTACCAGCAAGCTGTAAAATGGCAACAAAGTACATCTCCTCTACTGCCCGTTACTGTAGGTGTATCACAAGGTTCCATTCTAGGTTGACTCCTTTTCACACTTTTCACTAATAAGCTATAGGTCTCCCCTCTATGAACCAGAAAACCCATACCATATATTTAAACATATTAGAAACACTGTCCAACCCAATACTATATTCATGGGTAACTTTAATTACCCCACTATTAACTGGGAATCCTATATGACACCAAACATACATGCACAGAGATTCCTGGATTTTGTGAACACAAACTCTCTGGGCCAGATAGTCAATACACCAACCAGGGGTGCAAGCAACCATACTGGATCTGGTCCTCACTAATATGGGAGACTGCTGCATACCCCTACTGTAATGCCTTCCCTGGTAAGGTCAGACCACAAAATGGCCTCCTTTGAAGTAAAAATAAAACCTGAATCCACAGCTAAACCGGGAATATTCAGGAACTATTCTAAGGCTAACCTTGTGCTATTAAGTGAGAACCTGGCAAAATTTCAAGGCCCCGTAAACCCTGAGAACACTTCTTCCTATGCAGAACTGTTCACAGAAACCCTGTACAAGCATTTTAGTAGCTGTATACAGGCAGCTGTACCCACCAGGAAGAAGTACAGAACTAACTCAAAAAACAAGCCACGCTGGTGGAATCACAAAATCAATAAAGTGTATAACAGGAGGACGAAAATCATGGCAAACATTAGGAGTTTCATAAGTTAATAGGTTCATAGGTGTGTACTAGGCTTACCCTGGCATAGTATCACCCGACTTTAGTTCCCAGTGCTTCTGTCGAGTAGAGCCACTGGAGTTATCCCCGGGGTGAATTTTCTGTTTCCCATCCACTCATCAAGATTTCTCTTGAAGAGGGTCAGGGAGGTGCTCTGCTTGACATGTATGGGAAGTCTGTTCCACAGCATGGGCAGTCTCTGGGTTATGAACCTGTCCCTCCAACATGTTCTGTTAATTGTGGTAATGAGGTTGAGATCTCTGGAGTGTGTGGTGTGGAGAGATTGGAATTTCTTCAGATGTAGGATTTCTAACAGAGTTGGGTCAGACATGGCTTTGTAAGGCAAGCAGAGATCACCTCTAAGTAGGCGATATGAGACAGAGAATAGTTGGAGTTTTTTCAGTCTGTCCATATAGGACAAGTGTTTAAGGCCTAGAATCCTCTTTGTGAGGTACTTTTGCGGCCTCTCCAGTTGTTGCAGGTGTCTAGTGAGGTACATGCCAAATGGGGCATTGTACTCAATGATTGCCCTAATGATGGAAGAGTAGAAGGAGACAATGTCCTCTTTCTTCCTGGATGCAAAACCCTTAGTAATGAGATGTGCCACACAGAAGGACTTTCTGACCACAGTGGCAATGTGGTGATCAAAAGAGAGGTTGCTGTCAACCTGTGTTCCCATATCTCTTATAATGCCTTCTGTTTTCAGTGGACTACCATCAATGTGGTAATTCATGGGAACTGGGTTTTTCCCAAAGGGGATGACACATTTTTGGCATTGAGCTTAAGGCCATGGTTCTGACACCAGTCATTGGTCTTAGTGAGGCCATTCTGTAGGATGTCAACATCACTTGGAGAATTAATAATAGCTCCCAACTTGCAATCATCTGAGAACTTTGTCAGCCAGAGTCTCTTTGTGTTGGTCCCATAGAAGATGTATTCTTGGCCTCGGACAGTGCTGTTTTAACCTGTGCAGCAGTAATACTGGGTGCCTGGCAATCTACTGGTATTGTGATTGGTCCTTTGGGGGGGGTGGTAAAGTTGGCACTGAATCTGTCAGCCAGTATACTGGCAATAACTGTTGGCTCGGTATAGGAGGTACCATTGTCCAGTAGCTCAGAGCAAATATGGGTATTGACGTGGAGATGAAGGCCTTGTGGTTGTTTTTGCTATCTGCTGCAATTCTGTTTTCATAGCTATCTTTAGAGGATTTGATGAGGGATCTCAACTTTTTGTTGAGGCTGATAAGGGAGTTTTTCCAGTCTTGGGACTTCACCTTATTCCACATCAGTTTCCTCCATTTGTTGTAGAGTTTGTTTATGGCAGGGGACCACCAGATTGGCTTCCTTTTGTTGGAGGTGAGTATCTTGGTTCTATTGGGTATGGCGAGATCCATGCATCTGTGTATGTGTTCGTACAGTGCATTGGTGTATGATTCTGCGGTCACATAGCTATTCTCCATTTGCATGGGTGCCATGAAGTTAGTCACCTCTGTTTTTAGGAGCCCAAAGTTAGTTTTGGAGAAGTTTTTCATGGTGGTTAGCTTTGTGGGGGAGGTGGGGTGGGAGGGATGTGGATTTACAAGGTGATTAGTTTGTGGTCGGATCTAACCAGGGAGAAGCTGACTATTGGTGTAGAGCAACGGTCACCCATGTTAATAATGACCAGGTCAGGGGTAAGAACTAACTGGTCCAGGGTATTGGAATTAATGAACTCCAGGAAACATTGGGCAAGTGTATTATTACATGAGTAGTTTACCTACTTAATAGAGGGGAAGTTGAAGTCGTCTAGTAAGAGAATGTTAGGTTGGACCCTAATATTCTCCAGGGTGCTTAGGAACATGGAGTGCAAGTCTTGGAACATGGTTGGGGACTTATAGCAGGCTACGACCTGAATCACTGTCTTACCCATTGTTAGTTGCACCTGAAGGATCTCTGATGCGTTATGTTGGGCTACCAGTCTGGAGGTGTGCACATCCTTTATGAATATGAAAACCCCACTGCCTATGGAGCTTCAGTTCAAGTTCTGGGGCCGAAAAGATGTAGAATGAGTTATAGCCTGGTAGTGCAGGGGTGCTTTCTGCTGCCTTGAACCAGGTCTCTGTTACAGCACAGATGTTCTCCATTTTAAGGAGTGCTTCGAGCGAGTGAATTTTGAGATTTAGACTTCTAACATTGAGCAGCATGACCCTCAGATTGCATTTGTTTGTAGCTGTTATGGTGGTAATTTGGTCTTTGGAACACCGCCTAAAAAAGGCACTATAGGGGTGGCAAGTGCCTTGGCCAGTATCCGGAAGCCCATGGGTGACAGATGCAGGCCATCTCTGGCAAAGCATTGAGGTCTGTCAATCATGTCATCCTAGGCAGAAAGATACTGGATCCCCTTAGAGTGACACCAGAAACTTAGCCAGTTGTTGAAATCAATCATTTTCTGCTTGCACTGTGGTATCATTCTGGGTAATGGTAGGATGCTACCCATGGCTAGGGTCATACCCACCTGGGCTACATAATCCAAGAACTCCTCCATGTCTCTTTTTATGTAGTCCAGGGAGGTACATCCCAGGTCATTCACACCCACATGTACAATGACCCAGTCATATTTGTACCTGTTGTTGAGGGACCTAAATGCATGCATTATGTGGTGGATCCTGGCACCTGACAGGCAGCTGACTGTTACTTTCTCCTTATTCAACCTAGTGAGTGGGACATCAGTATGCCTCACTATCAAATCACCTATGACTAGTGTGTTGGGCATGCTGTTTTGTCTTAGGGGCTTTGGTTGATTGGAACACTATTTAGAAGAGTTATGTGTCTCATGATTAGTGTTGTGCTTTGGTGATTGAGTGCGTTTTTGCCTTGGAGGTCTCTGCTGCTTGGGTAAATTTTTATTGAGTGCCTCTGCAAAGGCGGGTGTGTGTGGTTTGTGTTTTTATGTGAAGGCAGTGCTGGTGTGTGTTCTGGAGGGCTATGTGTTCCATGTGGTGTGGTGCATGTGTTGACCTTCTCCTTTGTCCAGCTATTCTGGTCTTGGCTGGAGAGTGTGTGGCTTCAAATTTCAATATATAAGTGCATCTCTCGCAAGTTTGAGTGTTGGAAGGTAAGAGGAGAGGGTTGTCTGTGTACATGAGGCAATTACTACATTGCCTCAGGATGCCCAAGTTCACCAGGTTAATAGGTGAAAGCACAGGAAACTGACCTTTAGACATGCCTGGAGGGGTGGGCATTGATAATGAGTACTGGATCTGTTTCCTTGTAGAATGCTTAGTGCTGGTAGCATGTTTGTGTCATACAATAATTGCTACAAGAAGTCTGGTAAAGTGCTAGACTAATAAGCTAGTATAAGGGCAGGAGAGGAGAGAACTAGTAGAGCTAAGGGAAAAATTTAAGAGCAGACTCTGCACCGCTCAGAAGCTTACAAACAGTCCTGGATACAGCAAGTCTGTATCTGGACTAGACTAGTTACAGGAAAGGTGGGAAACAAGCGCAAATGCAGGCTTTTAAACTGGAAAGTTAAGAGAGATGGAAAAACTGTCCAAACAGCCAATAAACTACATTTTCTGGGCCAGGAACCACTCCTTTTGTGGTAGATAGGCTACCTAGTGCTGACCACTCCCATTAATAAGCTAGAAGGCTTTCCTCCAACACAAAAACGCTTGTGGGGGCTGAGAAGCTTACAAACAGTCTTGAACACAGCAAATCTGTATCTGGACTAGACTAGTTCCAGGAAAAGGGGGAAACAAGCACATACACAGGCTAACTGCCCAAACGGACAATAAACCACAATATCTGGGGAGAAACCACTCCATTTGTGGTAGATAGGCTACCTAGTATTTAACACTCCCACTGATAATTTGAAAACACAGAAAACGCTGCTATCTGAAGGTCCAACTCAGTAACTAAAAAGTGAAAAACACCTGGTATAGAACTAAATGTGTGAGGACCACCACGAAAAAACAAAAGAGAAATTTATTGCATATAAAAAGGATTAGCGTTTTCACGTACTGCCAAGGTATGCTTCATCAGATCTCAAAAACATTCACAAGAACTCATATTTTTATATAGCAACTGATTAACTAATTAACACAATCAATCATTTAAGCAATTAATTCATTAGCCAATTGTTCAACCAATACACAACCATAGTGAAAAAACACTCCTAAAGTGGTCTTGTGACAATGCTCTTGAAATACATATGTATAACATTCACGACAACTACTAATGCAATAGATAACTTTAAAAAACATTAAAAATATATATTAAAAATATATATATACGGACATGATGTTAACATATAAAACACTCCTGACAGATAACAAATACTACCTCAGTAGTTATGCTTTAAACCTGTAACTATCTAATGAAAATACTATTGGTTAAATAAAAGAAGAAAAAACTGACTAAAATAACACACTATCATGTCTATTTTAATCTACGTGCTTCAAGTATAGGTTTAATAGTTATGAACTGATTAAGACCCAGATCCTGATGTGCTCGCAACTTAAAAATCCATTGGAGTTCCACTGTCTCCAGATGATTCATATTATTCCCCCCTCTTTTATTAGGGGTTACTAATTGTAACACCCTAAATTTAAACTTGTGGTCTTCATGAGCAATAATGTGTTTGGCCAAAGCATTTTGTTGGTTCAACTTCTTGATGTCATATACATGATTATAAATCCTGTCCTTAAGCCTCCTTGTTGTCAAACCCACATAAAAGGCTTGACACTGATCACAAGTAGCTAAATATATAAGGTTGGCATCATCACAAGAGGCAAAAAAACTGGGTTTAAACTCATAATCTAATGTAGGATGTACAAACAACTGAATGTTGTTAATCATTCCACACATATTGCATTTCCCACACGGAAAAGTACCAAATGTCTTAAAACATCTAGGGGGTTGCCTAACATCTGGATAACTATGGTCAATACATAATAACCTCTTCAAGTTTTTACTGTTCCTATAGGTGAACCTTGGTGTCTCTCCTACTACCTTAACAATATAAGGTTCTGCTGTCAATACATGCCAATTTCTTCGTATTATTTTAATAATTTCTTTAATATCATTAGTAAATCTAGTAGTAAAAGTGACTCTAAAATCACAATTACTATTAATCAATCCCTTCCGACAAGCATGCACATTATCTGATTTATTTAGAATTGAAACTCTTATATCTCTTACCATGGAACTATCATATCCTCTTTCTGTGAAGAGGTGCTCCACAATATCAGCCTGTTCATTCAATTTTGATGGTTCCTTACATAACTTCCTAAGTCTAATAAATTGACTCTTAACTATATTTGGAAATGTAAATCGAGGATGCATGCTGTTGAAATGAAGCAATGCATTCTTCCAGCATGCCTTCCTAAAAAGGGAGGTAGATAACTGTCCCTGTATATCTTTTAGAATGGTAATATCTAAAAAATCAATATTAGACCTAGAATAGTCCATAGTAAATCTTAAAAAATTAGTAGTGGATTCTAGATATCCAATAAACTCCCTGAGTTCATCAGAAGTACCATTCCAGAACAATAGTATATCATGTACAAATCTCCTGTACAGTAATATTTTTGTATAATATTCACTGTCGACAAGGCGTAGACTCTCCCAATGATGCACTACTAAATTAGCATACGTATTAGCACATGGGGTGCCCATTGCGACACCCCATTTTTGCAGATATATTTTATTGTTAAACATGAAAACATTATTAGACAAAATAATGTCTAATAAAGTGCAAACCAATATTTGTTCATCATTATTGAACTCAGGAGTATAATTCTGAATTTCCCTAATGGCTTCTATACCATAGTCATTAGGGATCGATGTAAAAAGACTTCTTACATCTAAAGTAACTAATACAATATAATTGATAGGTGTCCCTTAATATAGTAGGTATATTCTTAATCAGAGGACTCAATGTTTTCTCTATATAAACAGAAATTGTTTTAAAATATGTGAAAAGGATTTTTATACATATTTTTTAAAACCTAAATGTTCATATTATAATGTAAGTAAACAAGAATGGCATTCTCTACAGACTTTACGTAATAATTTGGAGTTAACTATCAAGCCAGCTGATAAGGGGGGTGGTATAGTGCTATTGAATACTGAAGATTATTATAAAGCTATGCATTTAATGTTACAAGATGTTGTTACTTGTAGTGAGATTAACCATGAAATGTTGGAGAAGTTAGTTAGGAAGATAGATAATGACGTATATGATCTCTTAATGTGTAGGCAAATTAGTTTTGATTTATATGAATATTTTTAGTTGAACATCCATTAATACCATATATCAAAGGTTTACCTAAAATCCACAGAAATGTTTTATCGTTACCTATGCACCCTATAGTGGCAGGTGAAGGGTGGGTAACTGAAACAATTTCTGTTTATGTAGAGAAAACATTGAGTCCTCTGATTAAGGATATACCTACTATATTAAGGGACATCTATCAATTAATTGACACATTGGATCTACTTTTTAAAGATGGACTACCTGATACATGCCTATTAGTTACTTTAGACGTAAGAAGTCTTTTTACATCGATCCCTAACGACTATGGTATAGAAGCCATTAGGGAAATTCTGAATTATACTCCTGAGTTCAATAATGATGAACAAATATTGGTTTGCACTTTATTAGGCATTATTTTGTCTAATAATGTTTTCATGTTTAACAATAAAATATATCTGCAAAAATGGGGTGTCGCAATGGGCACACAATGTGCTAATACGTATGCTAATTTAGTAGTTCATCATTGGGAGAGTCTACACCTTTTCAACAGTGAATATTATACAAAAATATTACTGTACAGGAGATTTGTAGATGATATACTATTGTTCTAGAAAGGTACTCCTGATGAACTTAGGGAGTTTATTGGATATCTAGAATCCACTACTAATTTTTTAAGATTTACTATGGACTATTCTAGGTCTAATATTGATTTTTTAGATATTACCATTCTAAAAGATATATAGGGACAGTTATCTACCTCCCTTTTTAGGAAGGCATGCTGGAAGAATGCATTGCTTCATTTCAACAGCATGCATCCTCGATTTACATTTCCAAATATAGTTGAGTCAATTTATTAGACTTAGGAAGTTATGTAAGGAACCATCAAAATTGAATGAACAGGCTGATATTATGGAGCGCCACTTCACAGAAAGAGGATATGATAGTTCCATGGTAAGAGATATAAGAGTTTCAATTCTAAATAAATCAGATAATGTGCATGCTTGTCGGAAGGGATTGATTAATAGTAATTGTGATTTTAGAGTCACTTTTGCTACCAGATTTACTAATAATATTAAAGAAATTATTAAAATAATACAAAGAAATTGGCATGTACTGACAGCAGATCCTTATATTGTTAAGGTAGTAGGAGAGACACCAAGGTTCACCTATAGGAATTGTAAAAACTTGAAGAGGCTATTATGTATTGACCATAGTTATCCAGATGTTAGACAACCCCCTAGATGTTTTAAGACATTTGGTACTTTTCCATGTGGGAAATGCAATATGTGTGGAATGATTAATAACATTCAGTTGTTTGTACATCCTACATTAGATTATGAGTTTAAATCCAGGTTTTTTGCCTCTTGTGATGATGCCAATCTTATATATTTAGCTACTTGTGATCAGTGTCAAGCCTTTTATGTGGGTTTGACAACAAGGAGACTTAAGGACAGGATTTATAATCACGTATATGACATCAAGAAGTTTAACCACCAAAATGCTTTGACCAAACACATTATTGCTCATGAAGACCACAAGTTTAAATTTAGGGTGTTACAATTAGTAACCCCTAATAAAAGAGGGGGGAATAATATGAATCATCTGGAGACAGTGGAACTCCAATGGATTTTTAAGTTGCGAGCACATCAGGATCCAGGTCTTAATCAGTTCATAACTATTAAACCTGTACTTGAAGCATGTAGATTAAAATAGACATGATAGTGTGTTATTTTAGTCAGTTTTTTTCTTCTTTTATTTAACCAATAGTATTTTCATTAGATAGTTACAGGTTTAAAGCATAACTACTGAGGTAGTATGTGTTATTTGTTAAGAGTGTTTTATATGTTAACATCATGTCCATATATATATATATATATATATAAATATATATATATATATATATATATATATATATATATATATATATATATATTTTTTTTTTTAATATATATATTTTTAATATTTTTTAAAGTTATCTATTGCATTAGTAGTTGTCGTGAATGTTATACATATGTATTTTAAGAGCATTGGCACAAGACCACTTTAGGAGTGTTTTTTCACTGGTTGTGTATTGGTTGAACAATTAGCTAATGAATTAATTGCTTAAATGATTGATTGTGTTAATTAGTTAATCAGTTGCTATATAAAAATATTAGTTCTTGTGAATGTTTTGAGATCTGATGAAGCGTACCTTGGCAGTACGTGAAAGCTCTAATCCTTTTTATATGCAACAAATTTCTCTTTTGTTTTTTCGTGGTGGTCCTCACTCATTTAGTTCTATACCAGGTATACTCCCACTGATAAGCTAGAAGGCTTCCTCCAACACAGAAAAGCTTGGGAGGCTTAGAAGCTTAGAAGCAGTCCTGGATACAGCAAATATGTAGCTGGAATAGAAGATAATTCAAGGTTAAGAATCTAAGTGGGTTGGCCTTCTCAAATGTTCTCTCTCTATTAGGTTAAATGAACTATTGACACTAGACTGGGAGGCGTGTCCCAGATCAAATATACAGTATGGGTGGGCACCTGCAAAGCCACCAAGTATAAGAACAAGACAACAATAGGGAAGGGGGGTTGCAAACTATTACAGCTACTAGCTGTAGCCACTAAGTGAAAATTTTAAACAGTTAAAGGAACAAGGAGACTCTAGAGAATGCTTTTAACTGCAAACAAATCAATTATATGATACCTGACTAGTACACAGAAACCTCAAAAAATGCACAGAAAAGCACAGATAGAGCACTCAGAAACAGAAAATACAACTCTCAGTATGAAAACGCAGTTTACAGTTAAGTAATTCAGTAAACATGCAATTAGAGTAATGAAACAGTATCTAGCAATGAAAAATACAGTTAAAACAGTATAAAACAGTACATAAATGCAGTGAAACAGTAAGAAAAGCTTTATAGCAGTGGAAAGTGTAGTAACCTATATAGCACAATTATAAGCATTACAGAAGTCCAATTCAATGAAATAAGTGTAAGAAATAACTTATTCTACTCTTGGAATCTTAAGGAATTTCTGCTTACTCCCGGTAATGAATCACCATCCACAGCCTGGTAAATAAAAGCACAGCCCTTTGCAGACACTGGGTTTATGTAACAGAAAGGATGGAAGAAAGAAGAAGCTCTAATTACTACTCAGTCCTACTAGCCCCTGCTGTTACCCAATCCCTCATGCTACAGACGGTCAGGAAACCCTGTTACTCTCAATCATTTTTTAATTTTTTTTTATTTTACATTTGTTAACCAGGGAAGTCCGACTGGACACAGGTCCATTTTCAGCAGAGGCCTGGGTAGAAAAGCTCCACATAACACTAAGAATGTATACCTACAATAATACAAATGGGTATACATAAGCAAGCATTAACAATTTCTAGGTAGTTTCAATAGTGAATGACGCATGCAAGAAAAACTTGTTACATTTTTTTCACTACAAGAAGTTTGCTCATTCTGTTCAGTACTTTACATGAGTTAAACAGGTCAACAGGTCAACTGGCTCTGTAAAGGACTTTTTATTGGAATAGTTGGATCATGATAGATTCCTAGCAACAGTGCAGAGTATGGATTAACCTGAGGAGTAGCATGAGCAAAGCCAGTTATTTAAGTAATGGGTTTTGAGGAGTTTTTTTGAATTGGAGATGGGAGGTGATAGAAGTTAACTGGATTGGGAGTGAGTTCCAGATGTTGGCAATGGAGCAGGCAAAGAGAGATTTCCCAGCTTCATTTTTATGTTTGATGACACTGATGAGGTTTTGATTATTGGATCTTAAGGCTCTAGTGGTGGTATAGTGATGAATTAAGTGCTAAAGTGCTGTTTTGTTTCTGGAATGTAGTAGAGCTTGTGAGCTATTAAGAGTTGGTTGAGTAGGAGTAGCTGAGGTAGCTCAAGCCAATTTAGTTGCTTGAGGGCAAGGCAGTGATGGGATCTGTGAGTAGCATCTGTGACAAACTTGGTAATCTTGTTGTAACAAGATTCCATTTTGTTTAGTTCACTGTGGTGAAGGTTATTAAAGATAGGGCAGGCATAAAGGAGAATAGATAGGAGGTTAGTCCTTGCAATAGTGGCTTTGGTATGTTTGGTGATGAACTGTTTGTTCCTATAAAAGAGACCAAGCTTTTTGTTCACTTTCTTTATAGTTTGGGCTATATGTATGTCGGATTTCAGATTATTGTCAATTTCAACACCTAGCAGTTTAGTGTGTGTGGTTGGGTTGATCTTTATATTGCCTTTAGATTTTATGGTAAAGTCGTTGTTTAGAGGGTGAGATTTTCCAGGACAGAAGAGAATACGTTTTGTCTTTTTGGGATTAAGAATAAGTTTGATGTTAGTGAACCATGATTCTGCAAGGTTAAAGTTGTTTTGAGTTATGACACAGAAAAAAAGCAGTAGAAGCTTCAAGAAAAACAACTTAATAGCCACAACGTTAGCGCTTTTGTCTCTCCACTCTTCCAAATGAGACTTCATCAGACAATTAAATTAAAATGCTTGCAGTGTTAAATACACTAACAACAAATCACATGACTCCCTACCAAATACATCCCATACACATATATTACTATAAAATTACATAATATAAACCATCTAAAACATATGCAAAATACTGTAAACACATACTTATGTTTAAAACCCCTTCTTTTTAAATACATAACAAATTCCTCTCTGTTGTTTAATCCAGGTGGGAGGCATGCATTTAGTTTAACTTGCCATGAATACTCTAACCAACCCAACTCTTCTTCAATATTCATTAGAAATGCTGTAGCACTTAATTTCTCCAAAACTAAAAATGTAAAATTAACTTTGCACTTCTTCATTTTATAATGTTTGCTAATAGCATTCTTCTCATCTTCTGTTTGTATAGCATATTTATGTTCATGTATATGTTTATATAATTCCCTTGTAGTTCTCCCAACATAAAATGCTTTACACTCCAAACAGATAATTAAATAAACAACATTATTCACTTTGCAGTTAAATAACCCAGGCACTTTAACAATAATATTTCCCTCTTTACACTGGTTATTTCTACATACAAATAGTTGCACATATTACAATTAAGGCATTTCACCATCCCTCATTTATGCAATACTAGTTTGGTAAGATTTAATTTAGACTGAAAATAATTTTTGAAGCTCTTCCCTCTTTTTTGGATAAAACTTGGTCTCTGCCCCATCTTACCTAGCAATTCATCATTGTTACTAAATATACTCCAATTTCATGTAATCACATTCTTAATAGCTTTAGAATCTATGATGTTATGAATAGCCATAGAGGTCTTGTATTTATATACCTTTTTATTCTTTCTTCACTCACTATTACTACTTTTTCTGGGCTCTAATTCATCCTCATATAATTTATCAACATATACCTAAGGCTAACCCCTTTTAGACATCTTACTACATAGTTGTTTATGCTCGTCTATAAAATCATTTTCATTTTTTGTCAGGTCACTAATCCTCCTTAATTGACCCTTCACAATATTAAGTTTAGTTTGTTGTGGATGCATGCTAGAAAAATGTAAATACATATTATTCTGTACTTCCTTTTTATATATTTTGGTCAACAATCTATTACCATCCTTAAACACTACTAAATCCAGAAATTTTACCTCTTCATAACTACTCTGATAGGTAAATTTCAGGTAGGTACAAATATTGTTTAGATAACTAATAAACACATTTAAATCAATTTCCGTTCCCCTCCATAATAAAAAAATGCCATCAATAAATTTAAACATTGTGACAATTTTATCTTTAAACTCACTTTTTAATATGCGCAACTATTCCCATCCATGCATGAATATATTGGCATAACTAGGCACCAAAGCTGCCCCCATAGCTACACCATTAGTTTGCACATATGCTTCACCTCTGAAGTTCATAAAATTATAACTCAACATTATATCTATCATTTCCATCAAAAGACTTATAGTGTTGGGGGAAAAAAATCCTGATCTTAACAATTCTAACCTTACCGTTTCCATTCCCTCTATATTGGGAATTATAGTGTAAAGAGATTTTATATCCAATGCCACCATTATATCAGTAGCATCAACATCCAGTTCACTAATTTTAGCTAAGAAATCAAAACTATCCTTAATATATGTTTCATTTCTAGGAATTACTTGCTGTAAGTGTCTGTCTACAAAGACAGACAAGGCCTCTGTTTTACTGTTAGCACTGGATTCTATTGGTCTTAAGGGGGGGGGTTGTTCATATTTTATGGATCTTTGGTATTCCAAAGATCCTACTCAACTTGGGATTACAATTACTTAAACTTCTTTTAGTTGTTACATCTATTCTCCCCATCAAAAACCACTCCTCAATACAAGCAGCAATCATTCCATTACCTTGTTTTACTTTTCTCATATTAATTTTCTTATAAAACCCTTCATCTGCCAATAACTCAAGCATTTTAGCATCATAATCCTTTCTATCCAGTGCAACAATTGATCCACCTTTGTCTGCCTTCATAAACAATACTTCTGAATTTTTAACCAGCTTGCAAAACATTCTTTTTCATTTTTTGACATAGTATAATACTTAAATTCTGGTTGGTTGTCAAACATCTCAATTATTTGAGCTTCACATGAATTTTAAAATGCTTCTAAATCCTTATGTAGCGGTGGATTAAAACTGCTAGGCTTGTAAAAGTGCAGCTTTTTACCATCATCATTATCAAACAGTAGCTTTAAATTAAGCATTCTTGCATAGCTTCTAAGCTCATTAATAGTTTGTACTTTGTTAGCTCTTTGTGCTGGTACAAAGTTCCAGCCTTTTCCCAACACACAACATTCCACTTTAGATAAAAAAATAATTTGAGAGGTTAACAATTTTAAAATTGTCATTACCTAAGTCCTCCATTGATGTTTGTTGTGATTCCATTTTGGCTTGCCCTGACCCCTCCTCACAAATCCGTTTTTTTTGCTGTTGTTGCCGATTCTGGTGCCATTTATTGTTTGGTTCAATACCTTTTGCTGTTACCTGGGCCCAGGTTCTTTCTTTCCCCTCCTTTCTTTGGTATACTTCAATAATCTGGCCCTCATTGCTTGTACCTATATTTATAGGAACTGCATGATTAATGAACTCAGTTCTCTCCTCGCCAATAACACCCAAATTGCTGTTACTCACTGAGCTATTCGTAGCTCCTGAGGGGTTGTTCGTGGTTCTAGCTCCATTAATAGTTTTGTTATTTTTTTTTACAGGATACCTCCACGGTATTTTGAGCATTTTTGTTCAACTGCTCAGATCTCTGTACGGCTCCACTGTCAATGCTAGGAGACGTCTCACTGCTAACTATTGCATTATTATGTGATTCTCTTTGCATTTCCAAGCCATATGCTGAAGCCACTCCACCTTGATACTCCTTCATGTCCCTCTCAAATTTTTTTATTTTGCGATGGCTTATAGAATCATTCAGCTTGATCAAATTCTTTTGTATAACACACATTTTGGTATTAAAGTTCTCAGCTGATGTAGCTGATTTCAACCTGCCAAAGATGTCAAGAGTTTTTTCAGAAGTACAGACAAGGTTAATGCTATTAAAATTGGATAAAATTTCAATATATTGTAACCCCGCCTTCTGGTTAACTTCCAACCACTTGTCAACCAGTTCTTTCAGCAAGTCTCTTCCAGCAGGCAAACTGTTCACTCTAAGCCCCTTTGGGACTCTCTTCTCCCGTATACTGTTCTCAATGGAGAGATTGTCCCACAGCAATCGCTTGAATTTGGAGAGTTCATTTTCTAACTCTACAAACATCTCCGAGTAATTCGCTCTCAGGTGTGTCATTCAAAATGCAACTTGCTGGTAATGCTGTAAAGCTTGTTCCAGCTATATTATGGCTCTCCATAACTTCAAAGCTGCAACTCGAAAAAAACAGTCACATAAAGCAGCTTAAGCCCAAACTCCAAACTTAAAACACAGAAAAAAAAGCAGTAGAAGCTTCAGGAAAACCAATTTAATAGCCACAAGGTTAGCACTTTTGTCTCTCTACTCTTCCAAATGAGACTTCATCAGACAATTAAATTAAAATGCTTGCAGTGTTAAATACACTAACAACAAATCTCATGACTCCCTACCAAATACATTCCATGCACATATATTAATTACTTGCTATAAAATTAGATATAAACCATCTAAAACATATGCAAAATACTGTAAACACATACTAATGTTTAAAACCCCTTATTTTTAAATACATAACAAATTCCTCTCTGTTGTTTAATCCAGGTGGGAAGCATGCATTTAGTTTAACTTGCCATGAATACTCTAACCAGCCCAACACTTCCTCAATATTCATTAGAAATAATGTATCACTTAATTTCTCCAAAACTAAACATTTTAAATTAACTTAGCACTTCTTCATTTCATAATGTTTGCTCATAGCATTCTTCTCATCCTCTGTTTGTATAGCATATTTATGTTCATATATATGTTTATATAATTCCCTTGTAATTTCCCAACATAAAATGCTTTACACTCCAAACAGATAATTAAATAAACAACATTATTCACTTTGCAGTTAAATAACCCAGGCAGTTTAACAATAATACTTCTCACTTTACACTAGTTACTTTCTACATACAAATAGCAACAACAGCAAAAAAAAACGGATTTGTGAGGAGGGGTCAGGGCAAGCTGAAATGGAATCGCAACAAACATCAATGGAGGACTTAGGTACTGACAATTTTAAAATTGTTAACCTCAAATTATTTTTTATCTGAAGTGGAATGTTGTGTGTTAGGAAAAGGCTGGAACTTTGTTTCAGCACAAAGAGCTAACAAAGTACGACTATTAATGAGCTTAGAAGCTATGTAAGAATGCTGAATTCAAAGTTACTGTTTGATAATGATGATGGTAAAAAGCTGCGCTTTTACAAGCCTAGCAGTTTTAATCCACCACTTCATAAGGATTTAGAGGCTTTTTAAAATTTATGTGAAGCTCAAATAATTGAGATGTTTGACAACCAACCAGAATTTAAGTATTATAATATGTCAAAAAATGAAAAAGAATGTTTTGACAAGCTGGTTAAAAATTCAGAAGTATTGTTTATGAAAGCAGACAAAGGTGGATCAATTGTTGCACTGGATAGAAAGGATTATGATGCTAAAATGCTTGCGTTATTAGCAGATGAAGTGTTTTATAAGAAAATAAATATGAGAAAAGTAAAACAAGGTTATGGAATGATTGATGCTTGTATTGAGGAGTGTTTTTTGATGGGGAGAACAGATGTAACAACTAAAAAAGTTTAAGTAATTGTAATCCCAAGTTGAGTAGGATCTTTGGAATACCAAAGCTCCATAAAAATATGAACAACTCCCCCCCCCCCTTAAGACCAATAGTATCCAGTGCTAACAGTAAAACAGAGGCCTTGTCTGTCTTTGTAGACAGACAGTTACAGCAAGTGATTCCTAAAAATGGAACGTATATTAAGGATAGTTTTGATTTCTTAGCTAAAATTAGTGAACTGGATGTTGATGCTACTGATATAATGGTGACATTGGATATAAAATCTCTTTACACTATGATTCCCAATATAGAGGGAATGGAAACAGTAAGGTTAGAATTGTTAAGATCAGGATTTTTTTCCCCCAACACTATAAGTCTTTTGATGGAAATGATAGATATAGTGTTGAGTTATAATTTTATGAGCTTCAGCGATTAAATATATGTGCAAGCTAATGGTGTGGCAATGGGGGCAGCTTTGGTGCCTAGTTATACCAATATGTTCATGCATGGATGGGAACATTTGCACATATTAAAAAGTGAGTTTAAAGATAAAATTGTCACAATGTTTAGATTTATTGATGACATTTTTTTATTATGGAGAGGAACAGAAATTGATTTAAACGTGTTTATTAGTTATATAAACAACATTTGTACCTACCTGAAATTTACCTATCAGAGTAGTTATGAAGAGGTAAAATTTCTGGATTTAGTAGTGTTTAAGGATGGTAATAGATTGTTGACCAAAATATATAAAAAGGAAGTACAGAATAATATGTATTTACATTTCTCTAGCATGCATTTACAACAAACTAAACTTAATATTGTGAAGGGTCAATTAAGGAGGATTAGTGACCTAACAAAAAAGGAAAATGATTTTATAGATGAGGCTAAACAACTATGTAGTAAGATGTCTAAAAGGGGTTAGGCTAAGGTATATGTTGATAAATTATATGAGGATGAATTAGAGTCCAGAAAAAGTAGTAATAGTGAGAGAAGAAAGTATAAAAAGGTATATAAATACAATACCTCTATGGCTATTCACAACAGCATAGATTCTAAAGCTATTAAGAATGTGATTACACAAAATTTGAGTATATTTAGAAACAATGATGAATTGCTAGGTAAGATGGGGCAAGGACCAAGTTTTATCCAAAAAAGAGGGAAGAGCTTCAAAAATTATTTTCAGTCTAAATTAAATCTCACCAAACTAGCATTGCATAAATGAGGGATGGTGAAATGTCTTAATTGCAATATGTGCAAGTATTTGTATGTAGAAAGTAACCAGTGTAAAGTGGGAAGTATTATTGTTAAAGTGCCTGGGTTATTTAACTGCAAAGTGAATAATGCTGTTTATTTAATTATCTGTTTGGAGTGTAAAGCATTTTATGTTGGGAGAACTACAAGGGAATTATGTAAACATATATATGAACATAAATATGCTATACAAACAGAGGATGAGAAGAATGCTATGAGCAAACATTATAAAATGAAGAAGTGCAAAGTTAATTTTAAATTTTTAGTTTTGGAGAAATTAAGTGCTACAGCATTTCTAATGCATACTGAAGAAGACTTGGGTTGGTTAAAGTATTCATGGCAAGTTAAACTAAATGCATGCTTCCCAACTGGATTAAACAACAGAGAGGACTTTGTTATGTATTTAAAAAGAAGGGGTTTTAAATATTAGTGTGCATTTATAGTATTTTGCATATGTTTTAGATGGCTTACATTATCTAATTTTATAGTAATTAATATATGTGCATGGGATGTGTTTGGTAGGGAGTCATGTGATTTGTTGTTAGTGTATTTAACTCTGCAAGCATTTTAATTTAATTATCTGATGAAGTCTCATTTGGAAGAGTGGACAGACGAAAGTGTTAACCTTGTGGCTATTAAATTGGTTTTCCTGAAGCTTCAACTGCTTTGTTTCTGTGTTTTAATTTTGGAGTTTGGGCTTGACCTGATTTTTGTGATTGTTTTGAGTTATGATTTGAAGCTCTTTTAGGGTGGAGGAAGCACATATAATGGTGGTGTCATCTGCATATTGCAGTACTGAGGCTGAGGGTGAGGCTGAGGCAGTCTGATTAGTAAAAAGTGAGAACAGCAAAGAACCGAGGATAGACCCTTGAGGGGTGCCTATGGCTACTGGTAGTAGGGGGACAGTTGGCCTTGCCATAGGACAGTTTGTTGACGGTCTGATAAATAGTTACTAAACCATGATATGGTGGAGGAGCTTATGTTAAGGGTAGATACAGTCTCTAAGAGCATATTATGATTAACCATATCAAAGGCTTTAGATAAGTCTAAGAATATGGAGGATACGAATAGTCCTTTGTTTCTATGATTGACGGTGTTAGTGAAAGAGAGTAGTGCTGCGATGGTGCTATGGGAAGGTCTAAAGCTATGCTGAGATTCAGATAGTAGTTCATTTTTTAGAAGGAACTGCATGAGTTGAGAATGAACAACTCTTTCCAATATTTTAGATAGAGGAGATAGAATTGTGATGGAGTGGTAGTTGGTTAGCTCAAGGGATTTACCTCCTTTGTGCAGTGGTATAATATACGATCTTTTCCATGAGTTAAGGTAATTTACATTCTGATATTGACCTATTTATTAGGATGGACACTGGATAGGCTATTGCTTCAGATGTCATCTGAAGGAAGTCTGCTGGCAGATTATCAGCTGCCAGTGTGGCTGGTTTAAGTTTTTGAGGAGTTTAGTAGAGACTGAGGGCAGGGAAAAGCTGGAGGGGTAGTTTTGTGTGTTGAGATGGGTTGGGATGTCTATTGAACTGGGGGTACATGTACTATTTTGGGTGTTGGCTAGGGCTTGGACTGTTTCTGTAAAAAATCTATTAAATTGGGTGGGAGTGTTTTCATGGTTGTTTGGTAGTATAGGGGGTGGAGTGGTGGATTTTCCTGGATGCAGTAAAGTATTTATTGTGGTCCAAAGTTTTTCTGGGCTATGAGCATATTTTTCTTGTATGGATTTATAGTAATTAGTTTTGTCAAGTTTGATTTGTTTTTTGGCTTTGTTCCGAAGTTCTTTATAGTGTTGTCTCAAGGTAGTGGTTTTGTTTTTGTGAAACTGTAGCCAGGGTTTGCCCTTTCTTTCATTAATATTTTGGTATCTTTAGTTAGCCATGGGGCATAGTTAGTTTTGATTCTAATAGTTCTAGAGGGTGCGTGATAGTTTAAGATGTTTAGGAAAGTAGAGTTAAAGCACTGCACATCTTTGTCTAGAGTTAGTTGTTTTAGGGGAGTCCAATTACAGCATTTTTGTGCATTGATTAATTCAGCAGCTCTAAATGACTTTTTGTTACATATTACTCTGAGGATAGGATGGTGAATATGGTGGGATCTGTCCCTGATTAGGTAAGTTGCTTGGTGGTCGCTCAGACTTTCAGGAAGACAGCCTGACTGCTGTGCAAGAGTGGGGTCAGATAGCAAAATCCAGTCTAGGATGGATTGGCATTTGGATGTCTTGTCAGTTCTAATCAGATATAATTTGGGTGAATCCATGGAGGTTAATATAGGTAGTGGGGGTTTGGCTGATACAGTCAGCCCAGGTAATATTAAAGTCTCCTAATAGTATGGTTTCTTGTAGAAGAGAGACTGAAATCCAGTTTAGTAGGCTTTCCAGTATAGTGGTGTTATTGCCTGGTGGGATTTAACCCCCTGCAATAATTATGTGTTTGTTGGAGTTAAGCTTTAATTTGGCAATAATTAGTTCTACATTTTTGGCTTCTTTGGAATTACAGTCAAATGGTTCAATATTGAGGTGATTTTGGAATAGTATTTCTACACTCCCCCCCCTTTTTCCCAATTCTGTCACTCCATATAATATTATAGCCAGGAGGTGTAATTTCATTGCTATCATTTTCTGGTTTAAGCCATGTTTCTGTTAGAACAGCAATTTCTGGTTTGTATACAGCTAGCAGGGCATGAAGTATGCTTCTAGCATTTATGTTCAAAAAGAGGAGAGAGGAGGCAGGTCTTAGGTAAAGAGGATTTGTCTGTTTTAAGTTTGAGTTGGTAGACATATTGGGCCCTGGAGTAGGGTAAATGTCCCCACAGCAAGTGAGTTTTTGGAGAAGGTATAGGTAGAGTTTGGTTAGTTTGTGAAATATTTTAGCTTGTTTTAGGGAATGATGAGGATTGGTTTTGTATGTTAGATTGTTATATAGGTAGGAAAAATTGGGAGGAGGTGAGGTCACAAGGTGATATAGGGAAATTCCTTAGTTTTAAGGGACTGGTTAGGGGTTCTGTCTGCCATAGTGGAGGGGTGGTGATATATAGTTGTGAGTGGTAGGAGGAAAGGATGGACAGCAAGAGGAGAGAGAGGATAGTTAGTGGGTAAGGTATTAGTTTTGGTAGCAGGGTGTGATAGGTGTAGGACATGTTTTTAGATGTGCTTAAGGAGATGGGTGTGTGTGTGGAAGAACTACTAATAATTACAGAGGTTGGTTGTTGAATATGGGTGTGGTGTAGAGTGTTACTATGGGGATGATAGGTTACTTTTAATTGGGTAATTGAGAGTGAAAATTCCTGGGGGTGTGGTCTATAGAAATAAATGTAATTGATGTGGGTGTGGGTGGGAATAGGGGTAGGGTGGGGGAGAGAAATGAGCAAAGCAAACGGAGCGAGGCCACACCGTCCTGTAGGTGCAGCAGTAAGCAAAAAAATAATCAGTGAGTATTTCTCTACCATCTGTATGGGAGAGATATGTGTTTAGTTTTAAATTCTACAGCATACAATTGTCACTTTATTTGTTTTACTTTTTATTTGTTATTTTACACAAATCTGTGAAGGGGGACTAAGCAGTTGCTAAGCTGAGAGGAAGGCTAGGGTGGTAGGGAGTTGAGTGGGGAGAATGTGATAGGGAGAGGGGAGGCTCTGGGTCGGGATGAGAATAGAGGATTTAGTGCAGGAGATGTGGGGCCAGGGTAGGGCACAGATGATGGTAGTTTGTAGAGATGTGAGGGATTTTCCAGTAGGAGGCAGGGGAGTAGGAGGAAAGGGATAGCAGAGAGAGTGGCTGGGTGTAAGGTTAGGCAGGTGGGTGCACAACTTGGAGGGTTGAGAGGACAAGGGTAGTGAGGTGGGAGGTAAGCAGAGATGTGCAGTAGCTGACCAGGAGCAGTAGTTTTAAGGAGGCACAACAGTAGGTACAAAGCAATATTTTACAAAGTAAGTAAAGGAGGACAGGATTAGTTAGAACCCAGTATAACATACATTATTAATTGATGGCACTGTTGCTGGAGAGGAATTCCACCGAGGAGCAGAACACTTAGAGGGAGGGGGTGTTCTTCAGACATGACTGGGGTTTAGCAAAAAAGCCCTTTTTCTGTTTGGTGCCAGGGACACTATTAATTGATGGCACGGTTGCAGAAGAGGAATTCCACCAAGGAGCAGAAGTCTTAGAGGGAGGGGGTGGTCTTCAGACTTGACTGGGGTTTAGCTAAAAAGCCCTTTCTCTGTTTGGTGCCAAGGATGTTATTAATTGATGGCAGTGTTACTGGAGAGGAATTCTACTGAGGAGCAGAACTTTTAGATTGAGGCGGTGGTCTTCAGACTTGACTGGGGCTTAGCTAAAAAGCCCTTTTTCTGTTTGGTGCCAGGGACCTGGTCAGTGTGACACACCATTAGGTTTAGGGAGAGAGAGGAAGAAAGACAAATTGTAACTCAGTAATAATAATGAAAACAACATACTATCAGCAGAAAATGGCTGCCAGAAACACATGAAACTTAACTACCAAAACTAACAGGCCTCTATCAAGATTATGCTACCTGAGAAGAACAAAGAAATAATCATGATAAGTGCACAGAAAGAGCACTAACAAACAGAAAGTACAAGTCTCAGTATGAAAAAGCAGTTTACATTTTATTAATTCAATAAAAATACAATCATTGTAATGCACACTATTACAGCTACTAGCTGTAGCCACTAATTGAACATTTTAAACAGATAAAAGAGCAATGAGACTCTAGAGAATGCTTTTAACTGCAAACAAATCACCTATATAATACCTGACTAGAACACAGAAACCTCATACAAATGCCCAGAACAGCACAGATAGAGCACTCACAAACAGAAAATACAATGCTCAGTATGAAAAAGCAGTTTGGGTGGCCTCGGTGGTGCAGCAGTTAGTGTTGCTGTCTTGCAACAAGAGGTTCTCTGGTTCAATCCTTGGCTGAAGTGCCTTCTGTGCTGAGTTTGCATGTCCTCCCTGTGGTCATGTGGGTTTCCTTTGGGTGCTCTGGTTTCCTCCCACATTCCAAAGACATGTTGTAGGTGGATTGGACACTATAACTGTCCCTAGGAGTGACTGCATGTGTGCGTCTTCTGTGGAAGGTTGGGCACTGGGCTGGCAACTCAACCCTGTAAAACTCCACTGCCAATCATGAGTGGACAGGTGATCTGCTGTGGTGACCCTGAAAAGGGAATAAGCCAAAAGAAGAAGAAGAAGCATGAAAAAGCAGTTTACAGTTAAGTAATTCAATAAATGCAGTTATAGTAATGCACACTATTACAGCTACTTGCTGTAGCCAGTAAGTGGAAGTTTTAAACAGATAAAGGAGCAAGGAGACTCTAGAGAATGCTTTTAACTACAAACAAATCAGTTATATATGATACCTGACTAGAACACAGAAACCTCAAAAAAAGCACAGATAGAGCACTCACAAACAGAAACTACAACTCTCAGTATGAAAAAGCAGTTTACAGTTAAGTAATTCAGTAAACATGCAATTAGAGTAATGAAACAGTATCTAGCAATGAAAAATACAGTTTAAACAGTATAAACAGTACATAAATGCAGTGAAACAGTAAAAAAAAGGTTTATAACAGTGCAAAATATAGTAGATTAACTGTATAGCAGAATTATAAGTGTTACAGATTCAATGAAATAAGTGTAAGAAATAACGTATTCTGCTCTTGGAATCTTAAGGAATCTCTGCTTAGTCTCAGTAATGAATCACCATCCACAGCCTGGTGAATACAAGCACAGCCCTTTGCAGACACAGGGTTTATATACCAGAAAGAAAGGAAGAAACAAGAAGCTTGAATTACTACTCAGACCTACTAGCCCCTGCTGTTACCCAATCACTCGTGTTACAGAAGGTCAGGTGCAGCACCCAGCAGGATAAAAGCACTCTCATCAATCTAGACAAACACCTCAGAGGAAACATTAAGTCTACCAAAGCCAAATTTGAGGAACTTTTGGCCTCCTATGCCAAGGACAACCACAAAGCTTTCTTTAGCTATGTCTGCACCCTCCAAGGCAATACACAATTGTCTGCAGACCTCATTGTAAATGCAGCCACCTATACTGAGCCAGAAGATATAGCTGATAAATTCAGCTCCAACTTTACTCCTCTCTCCCCTTCAACCTTCCCTCAGGAAATATCATCAAATATAACTCCCCTACTATCAGTAGGGAACAGGTCCTTAATACTCTCTCTAAGACCAAGAACACTGCATCAATGGGCCCAGACAATATTGCATGATGCCTTCTAAATAGCATGAAACATGACCTATTTGGGCCTCTGGAATTACTATTCAACTGTAGCCTCCAAACAGGCTTTGTGCCTCATTAATGGAGAAAGGCAGCAGTCATCCCTCTGCACAAAGGTGGGCCATTTACAGACCCTGGAAACTACAGACCCATAAGTCTCACTAGTCTTATATGCAAAGCCATGGGAAGAATTATCATGGAGATGATCAATACAGATATAGTAAACCTCCAAACACTTGTCCCAACCCAGTTTGGTTTTGTCAAGGGCAGATCATAACTACTCAGCCTGGTGGACTTCTTTGAGAAGGTCACCAAAGCAGTAGATGAGGGCAAAATTGTTTACACTACCTACCCTGACCTGGCCAAGGCATTTGACACAATACCCCACTCAGGCATTGTTGACAAACTCATGAGGTTAGGTACAAACCCATATGTCACCCGGTGGATAGCCAACTGGCTCACAGACAGGACCCGGGAAGCTAAAACTGGGGATTCCATCTCTACAAAGAGGCCAGCCACAAGTGGAGTCCCTCAGGGATCAGTCTTTGGACCACTCCTTTTTGGCATTTACTTCTCAGAAGTCAAGGCCAATGTCAGTGGTTTCTGGCTGACTAAATTTGCAGACAATTGCAAATTAGGAGCTGTCACTGAATCTCACACTGACACAAAAATGTTCTCCAGGAGGGGCTGACACAAACAAACAACTGGTGTCAGAGCCATAGACTAAACCTAAATGCCAAGAAATGCATAATAGTATCCTTGTACCATATTCAGCATTCATCAGACCTATTATTGACCACAATCCACCTTTTTGGTATGCATATGACCAGGCATATCCAATAACTGGAACATCCAAAGAGGTTTCTCAATAAAAGAATACAGGGAATAAGTAATATTTCCTAAGCAGGCAGCCTCAAGGCCCTATCTCTGTATTCTGTCTCCTATAGGCTTTTGAGGGGAGATCTATACCTGGCATACAGGACATTGTCAGACCTCACTCTGATGGACCTCCTGCATATCTACAAAACAAACAATACCAGAATTACTGGTTCTAAAGACTTAAACCTTTATGTGATATAAATAGGACCTGCTAGAGAGATAGGTATGTACCTCATAGACTACCCCTTCGATGGAACAGGCTCCCCATCCATGTGAAGCAGAGTTCCTCCCTAACTCAATTCAAATGCAACTTGGACAATTGGATGGGAAACTGGAAATTCATCCCTGGCTTGGCACCTATGCCTCTAATGCAAACAGGTAACCTGTAAATGGTTCATCTCCCAGGCCCATGCTTACACTTATCAAGGGTATCAGAACTTGTCAGAGATTTGGGATGCATGGCTAGGCTTAAAAAGGCCCTTGTGGTTATTAGCCTAGTAAACACCTATAGAACTATGACCCTATAGATACCCTCTCTCTCTGTGTAAGATCACATCTACAAATAGTACCACCATCTCTCTTGTTTCCCAGACTAAACTTTTGGGTGTTGTTATTGACAACACTTTGATATTTGACTTACACATAGCCCAGACAGTCAAGAAAATAAATAAAAAAACTTGGTGCTCTTTACAGAAATAGATAATACCTAAGCAACAGCACAAAGGCTACCATTGCAAGAACACACCTGATCTCTACACTCATATATGCCTCACTTATTCTGACAAACCTAAAAAATCAGACCTAGTAAAGTTACATACATGCTATAATAAGATTGCTAAGTTTTCAACAGACTCCAGCTTTAGAACACACCATTGCCTTGCACTCAAACAACATAACTGGTTAGAACTACCTTAACTCTTAATGTATAACCAACTTACTTTGGCTCATGCACTTCTAAGTCAACCTGAAAAAAAACCCTGCTCTGGAAGACCTTGTACTCCCCTACAGTAGTAGCTGGTATTTACTCTGAAATAATAAATCCTTCTTAAAAGTTACCAAATCCAACAATGCTGCTGGAGATTCTCTCTATTCTTCATGCATAGCCAAATGTGGAACTCATTGCTGACAGATATATAGACAACTACAAATGCTCTGCTGTTTAAAAAAGACTCAAATCCCATTTACTGAATACAAAGCTATGCTTATGCACATACCCTGGATAACTTATGAGTGCCTTTTTGCAACCCCATGCTTTCTAACTCCTCTGTTTTCTCTTCCCTATTGATCTTATCTACTCCACACCATCCTTACCTTCACAATAATTAGTCTGACTCAGTGTCTGCTCCCAAAACTTCCAGCAAATTTTCTGAATTAGTAACTGGTGTATTTTCTTTTTATTCTCTCTCTCTGATAATATAGTATTATTTACCTGAGTTATTTCTCCATAGTTATGCAAATTCATAAAGTTTTTGGTAGACAGACATGTCAGTATTCACTGTTATTAAACATCTGTATAAATCTTAGTATATATATCTAAAATTGATGCTTTAAGAACTCTGTATGTATTATACTGCATCTATGTGTTACTTCTCAGTTGTAATGTTTTGATATATTGTACAGTTGTTTTTTTGTAAATGTGCAGCTTTTCTCCCCAGGCCTCCACTGAAAAAGAAACTGTATCCAGTTAGACTTTCCCAGTAAACAAATATCAAATAAATAAATAAATAAGTTTATTCTTATAAAGTTGTTAGAACTAAGAATTATCATTTCTTAGAAAAAATGATATGAGATATTGTAAGTGATTTTAAATATTACAGGAAAACATGTCTATTGCTTGAGCAGGCAAACATTCACACATTTCTGACTGTCTTCTATAATTTCTGCTAGGGATATCAGCTCATATAATGTGCTTGTTTAATGCTACTTATTCAGATGTATTGTCTTGAAAATATTATAAGAAAATCTGGAAACTATATAGAGATATTGGCATCTGTAGGCAGGGTCAAATTAAGGTCAAAATGGACATTAGAAATTGAATTAAGAGTGGAGTGATACAACAAAGTGCTTCAGATTACCCGTTGGTCTAATGTTTTCATCTTCAGTTATGACTATGGCTTTGGGTATGAGAGAATGGATAGAGGCAACAGAAATGAGATTTCCTTGCAAGTTATCAGGGCTCAGTCATCAGAGGGGAGAGTTCAACAAACTTTGAGGACCCCCGTGTATCAATACTGCTTTTCTGTGTTGAGAGGAATCAGATGGAGATGGTTTGCGCACCTCATGAGGATACCCCCTAGGTATTCCCTATAGGAGTTGCACTGAGTACAGCAAGAAAGTCCAAAGACAGCCTGTGATGACCATGCCCTGGCCCAGCAATCAAGGAGCCTCAATCCTCACCACTAACACCAAGGAGGTCATCTCCTAGTAGAGAGGAAAGGAAAACTAATACACACAGTAAAGTACAATTTCCCTTAAGTGCACACAGTCAGTCTGGGGCTGGTTGCTCCCTTGCTCACCAGGTCCCCAATAAGACTCTCCACTGGCACAGTTATAGGGTCCAGGTCTCAACCTAGCTGGGCAAGCTAGAACCTCCAGTACCCTCTCTGTCCAACCAGTACTTCGTGTCCCTGCCAAGTAGCTGTACAACACACACACACTTTGAGATAAGTATTTATACAACTTTACAGACACTCCTGGGAAAGGCTGACAGAGATCTTCAACTGTGCCCCTTTAACCAGACTATATGGTAGTAATTACTGCCACCGAGCTAATAATATCAGCTACTAAAAGGCCCTTAAAAGGGTGTCCAATTATTACTGTGCAATATTATAATCCAATGGTAGTATGACTAACAGTCAAGGCTTACTTTAGAGTGGCCTATTACAATAACCTCTATAAATATGCAATGCACTCTAAAGCTTATCTCTACACAAAGCAGCCACAGGTAGAAGGTTTTAAAAATATTTAATAATAAATAATTAAAGCACAAGACAAAACTACTACACCACAGAGATATCTAAGAGTTCAGAGATCACACAGAAACTTAAAATAATATAGTAGGACAGATCTGATTTCAAAGAAAAATACCTAATTAATCTTTACTAGCTTTAACTATTCCTACAAGAAATCACACTGCTAAAACTTACATATGACCATAAGGCAGAGTGCTGATACGTTGGATATCCAAAGTCAAAATGCTTCCAGTCTCTTGTGAGAAATAGTATTTAAACATTACTAACAAACATGTCTCTAAGGCCCTCCCAAATTACATCATTTTTGACACTTAGGTTTTCCCAGTATTCATATTGCATCATCTTAACACTTGGTCATAGGTTCATAGATTAGTACTAAGCTAACTGCCCTTGCAAGCCATTTTTAAGCCTAGCCAATTATCCCTTGTGAGACTCAAACCCTGAACCTTGTGTTTGTAAGGCAATCACCTAAACCATTAGGCCACCCTCCCACCTAGGTGTCTGAGTTCTCAGGCCACAAACTGCATTATTTAGCAGTCTAACACCTGCTCAGAAACTTACAGTACAAGGCATTTCACATATACACTCTAGCAGAAACTAGTGCAATAAAGCACCTTCCACATGTAAATTCTGGTCATAAACTTTAGCCTTAAAGCAATGGGCATGAAACTTTCATCCAGAGGCACTGGAGCCGAATTCTAACATGAAAGGGTCACAACATGCTTCACTGGGCCAGTAGAGCGCAATGTTGTCACATATTTTGCAGTTCCACATTTCACAGTATTCTTTTACATTCAAGAAAACATGCCTGTATTTTACATTTATTTACAAATGCCAGAATTATATATCAAATTATATTTGACTAGGCTGGCAACCTTTGCCCATCTCTCCCCAATCATCACATCTCTTCCCCCAGGGAACTCAAGCAAGTTTTTCAAGTGCCCCTTGAGAAACATTGCTTGAGAGTGTCAGGTCTATCTGGGTGTACCTCACCCCATGCCCTGTCTTGAGAGTCCATCTGCATTGGCATTGCTATTCTCACTGCGGTGCTGTACTGACATATCATATGCTTGCAACTGCAGACTCCATCTTAGCAACTTGACATTTTGCTGACTGCCTCTGTTTAACCATGTTAGAGGGTTGTGATCTGTCATCACAGTGAATTTTCTTCCATACAGATAAGGCTGAAGTTTTTGTAGTGCCCACACTATGGCTAGACATTCCTTTTCTACCGCTGCATAGCATTCCTTCCTGGGTTGGAGCCTATGATTGAGATAAACCACTGGGTGCTCTTCTCCCTCTGAAGAAATCTGGCTAAGTACAGCCCCACTCCATAGTTTGAAACATCCACCTGCACAACAAATTCTTTGCTATACTCTGGACTGGTGAACACAGGGAGTCATCCCAAAGCTTCCTTAAGCTGCTGAAATGCCTGCTCACATGCTGGGGTCCACTCTACGTTATCTGGCCTGTTCTTCCTTGTCAGGTCTGTGAGGGGAGCAGCTATTGTACTATAATTGAGAACAAACTCTCTGTAGTACCCTGCTGTCCCTAAGAATGTCCTCACCTGCTTTTTGGTAACAGGTGCAGGTCATGCCTGAATAGCTTCCACTTTGGCAGGTTCTGGCCTTATCTTACCACTCCCCACTCTGTGTCCTGGGTAGGAGACCTCTGTCATACCCACCTGACATTTGCTCGGTTTAATGGTCAACCCTGCCCTCTGTAGTCTGCCCAGCACCTCCCTGACATGCTGAAGGTACACTCTGGCCAGGAATGGCTGTAGATGGCAATATCATCCATGTAAGCAAGGGCAAACCCTCCTGCTCCTGCTAGGATATGATCTACCAGCCTCTGGAAAGTCACTGGGGCATTCTTCATCCCAAAGGGCATCTTTATGAACTCATACAAGCCAAAAGGAGTCACAAAGGCTGACTTCTCTCTAGCACTGAGAGTCAAGGGCACTTGCCAGTAACCCTTGGTAAGATCAATGGTTGTAAGATACTTAGTCCCACCCAGCTGCTCTAGGGCCTCTTCTGTCCTAGGCATGGGGTAAGCATCCGACTCTGTGTGACTATTTAATTTCCTGTAATCCACACAGAACATGTTGCTGCCATCCATCTTTGGCACCAACACCACTAGTGAGGCCCAGGGACTGTTGGACTCTTGAATCACCCCTAGTTCCAACATCTCCTGTACCTCTTCCCTCAGAGTCTGTTTGACTCTCTCAGGCACCCTAAAAGGGGCCTGCCTAATAGGCCTTTGAGGTCCTGTATCCATCTGGTGCTGCACCAGGTGGGTGCTCCCTGGTTTCACAGTGAATATGTCCCCAAATTCCTGCAACACTGCTCAGATTTCTCAAACCTGGGTAGGAGATAGTTGCTGGGACGTTGCTACCCCTTCCACCAAGGTGTCAGCCGGAGCCTCACTGTGGAGATCAGTCACAAGATCTCTCTCAGACTCCTCCTGTAATCCACTGCAGATGCTCAGTACAAAGGCCTCCCTGTCATGGTAAGGTTTCCACATGTTAACATGGTACAATTTGTGCCCCTGCCATCTGCCTAGCACTTTCACCATGTAGGTAACATCACTTACCTTTCTTAGCACCTTGTAGGATCCCTCCCAAGCTGCCTGCAACTTGTTGTGTCTGACAGGAATGAGAACCATCACCTGCTGCCCTACAGCATACTCTCTAGCTTGAGCATTCCTGTCATACTACACCATTTTCTGTTGTTGGGCTTCTGCC
Organism: Protopterus annectens; assembly: GCF_019279795.1. Lineage (NCBI taxonomy): Eukaryota > Metazoa > Chordata > Ceratodontiformes > Protopteridae > Protopterus > Protopterus annectens. Next base: position 671,716,711 of record NC_056745.1, read on the forward strand.
AGGTTCGCCTGGGCCAGGCCCATGAGATCCCTGAGCTTTGTCCTGAGGTTCAGGACATATGCCACAACAGACTCCTTGTGAGACTCACACTCACCTTCCCACTCATCTCGAATTAAATCTAGAGGTTCCCTCACCCTATGCCCATACGGCAACTCAAAGGGTGAAAAACCTGTGAATTCCTGGGGAATCTCTCTGTAAGCAAACAACAGATGGGGCAAATATTTGTCCCACTCCCTCTTAAACTGATCTGCAAATGCCCATAGCATGGACTTGATTGTAGAGTTTAACCTCTCAACAAGACTGTTAGTCTGGGGATGGTAGGGGGTGGTCTTCATGTACTTCACCCCACAGGACTTCCACAGACAAGCCAGCAGGTCTGACATAAAATTGGCACCTCTGTCAGACAGCATTTCCTTTGGGAAACCTACCCTGCTGATAATCTCTAGCAAAGCATTTGCCACCTTCTCAGCCTCAATGGAGGACAAAGCCACTGCCTCAGGGTATCATGTAGCATAATCTACAATCACTAGGATACACTTTTTCCCTGTGGAAATTGGGGTACTCAGAGGACCCACAATATCCATAGCTACCCTCTGAAATGGCTCCTCAATCACAGGCAAAGGCATCAAAGGAGCTCTCACCTTGTCTCCTTCCTTGCCTACCTTTTGGCACTGCTCACAGGTCCTGCAGTACCCTGTTACATCTCTGGAAATTCCAGGCCAATAGAAGTTTTGCATAATACGCCTCTTTGTATGTTTTATGCCCACATGACCTGCAAAGGGAATATCATGGGCTATGGCTAGAAGCTCCAGATGGTAAGCTCTAGGCACTACCAACTGCTGTACTCTCTCACCTTCTAGCCCTCACTCAAGGGCCCACTCTCTGTACAGTAACCCTTTCTCCCAGTATACAGATTCCCCCTTCCCTTGAGAATCATGTGCCTCCCTAGCTACCTGCCTCAGGCCTTGCAATGTTGGGTCTGAGAGCTGAGCCTGACTCAAGTCTCTCCTTGTAACCCTTCCCAGCTCCCTTTCCACAGGAAGTCTGGCATCCTCTGACAGCGGTGCCTCACTGTCAGCCTGGGTACTACTACTCACCTCTACCTTTGCAGTTACCCTGTCCAAGGGAACATTAGTCCCCACAAGCAGCTGTGGCGCACATTCAGTCTCACTGCTAAAGCATAGCTCACACCCTGAAATAACCACCTCAGCAGTCCTGGCTGCAAGTATGCAGTCTATCTGGGTCTCCCCCAGGCTACCAGACCCACATGCTTGCCTCCTAGCCTTACTGCATGTAACTGCATAAGTACATAGTACTGCCTCATCCAAATCCTTCCCTGTCAGGACATCTGCAGGATGGTAGTTCAATACCCCTGTTGTCTCAAGACAACTCACTGTTTGCATTTTGTCTTTCCCACTTACTGGCTCCCTCACCTTTGGTTCCCCACCTTGCCTCTGTGGACATCTGTATGCCACATGGCCCCACTGGTTGCATTCAAAACATTTAACCCTAGCTCCTGGATGTGTACCTTGACTAGTGGCTTCCCCTGCTACTGGCGGATTCTGTTGGGGCAGTCTGTGCTGCCCACCATGGGTTCCTTTAGTCCCATGAGCAGTACTGGGGGTCCCTTTCCTGTGCAGGGATGCCCTGCTTGATAGGTATAGGTCTCCCTTCTTTACCAACTCCTCTGAAGTAGCACACTGTCTATCAGCTAACCAGATCCTCATGTCCTCAGGCAAAGTGCTAAGGGCTTGTTCCCTTACCAAAAGGTCTGTCAGCCCTTCAAAAGTGGTGACCTGACATCCACTCACCCAGCTATGAAACTAAATGCTCAGTTCAGCAACATATTCACATAAATTTTCATCTGCCTTGCATCTATGCTCACAAAACTTTTTCCTATACATTTCAGATGTTAGCTTAAAACATTCTAATAAATGTCTTTTTACAGCAGTATAATCAAAACAGACAGTGTCATGCATTTTTGCTAAAGAAGTTATAGCTTTACCATGGAGTAAGGGGGTCAGGAACCATACCCAGAGCCCTTGGTCAACTTCATACGTTTTACATACCCATTCAAACATATGAATGAAACTATCAGAATTATCCCCCTCTTTAAAATGTGGAAGAAATTTACTGACCTTTTGTGCTTCTGGGGTCTAGTTACTCCCTTCTCCCTTACCTCCACGACTCTGGCGAAGAGTCAGCATTTCCCTCTCATGCCTCCTCTGCCGTTCATTGTCCACAGCTTGTAGACTCCGCATTTTCTTGGCTGCTTCTAGTTCCATACGCCTGGCCTCCAACTCAAGTCTTTTTAGCTCCAGCTGGATTTTTAAGCTCACTGCAGAAAGGTTGAGCTGTCCATTCTCCGAGGATATTGTATCTCCACTGTCAGTCTGATTGTCCTGCAGGCTGCTGTTTTCTCATGCAGCTGTAACCAAGGCTGCAATCATGTCTACCTTAGTCAGGTTTCCATGCACTAGCCCCCTAGCCTGGCACATCTCAGCCAGCTAGCTCCTTGTCAGCTTTCTGTACTCTTCCAGTGACATGCTGCCTGCTCACCCTGACTAACACTAAGCCAACAAAAGAAATAAAACAATTGTGATCTGAACTCTGAGTATACACTTCATGGCTGTTTTAGAGTACAAAACACTTTTAGAGATCACTGTACATAAGCTACAAGAATTCACTCTACCCCACACCACTACAAGCCAATTAGTATGTAAAGTAGATCCCACCACTGCCAAACACTTGTGATGACCGTGCCGTGGCCCAGCAATCAAGGAGACTCAATCCTCACAACTAACACCAGGGAGGATGTTTCCTAGAAGGGAGGGAAAAGATAACTAATACACACAGTAAAGAACAATTTCCCTTAAGTGCACACAGAGATCACAGTCAGTCTAGGGCTGGTTGCTCCCTTGCTCACCAGGTCCCCAATAAGACTCTCCACTTGCACAGCTATAGGGTCCAGGTCTCAGCCTAGCTGGGCAAGCTAGAACCTCCAGTACCCTCTCTGTCCAAACAGTGATTCGTGTCCCTGCCAAGTAGCTGACACAACACACACACACACTTTGAGATAAGTATTTATACAACTTCACAGACACTTCTGGGAAAGGGTGATGGTGATTCTCCAGCTGTGCCCCTTTACCCAGACTATATGTAGTAATTACTGCCACCACCCAGCTAATAATATCAGCTACTACAAGGCCCTTAAAAGGGTGTCCAATTATTACTGTGTAATATTATAATCCAATAGTAGTATGACTAACAGTCAAGGCTTACTTTAGAGTGGCCTATTACAATAACCTCTATAAATATGCAATGCACTCTATAGCTTATCTCTACACAAAGCAGCCACAGGTAGAAGGTTTTAAAAATATTTAATAATAAATAATTAAAGCACAAGACAAATCTACTACACCACAGAGATATCTAAGAGTTCAGAGATCTAATACTGTAGGACAGGTCTGATTTCAAAGAAAAATACCCAATTAATCTTTACTAGCTTTAACTATTCCTACAAGAAATAACAGTGCTAAAACTTACATGTGAGCATAAGGCAGAGTGCTGATAAGTTGGATGTCCAAAGTCAAAATGCTTCCAGTCTCTTGTGAGAAATAATATTTAAACATTACTAACAAACATGTCTCTAAGGCCCCCCAAATTACATCATTTTTGACACTTAGGCTTTCCCAGTATTCATATTGCGTCATCTTAACACCTGGTCTGAGTTCTCAGGCCACAAACTGCATCATTTAGCAATCTAACACCTGCTCAGCAACTTACAGCAATACAAGGCATTTCACATATACACTCTAGCAGAAACTAGATCAATAAAGCACATTCCACACGTACATTCTGGTCATAAACTTTAGCCTTAAAACAATGGGCATGAAACTTTCAGCCAGATGCACTGGAGCCGAATTCTAACATGAAAGGGTCACAACATGCTTCACTGGGCCAGTAGAGTGCAATGTTGTCACATATTTTTCAGTTCCACATTTCACAGTATTCATTTACATTCAAGAAAACATGCTTGTATTTTACATTTATTTACAAATGCCAGAATTATATATCAAATTCTGTTTGAGTAGGCTGGCAACCTTTGCCCATCTCTCCCCAATCGTCACACAGCCCTGTGACAAAATAGAGGGATTACATCTCTCAGCTTGCTTGAGAATGCTAGAGATTCACAGGATGCAATGGAAACTGTTGATGAGGATAGGATAGTCAGGCCAGTAGTGGTCAAATTGCAACCACCATAATGCTGACTTGAACAAGCAGCTCAGAAAAATGAGGGTGATAAGTCTGTACCATGGCATAGTGGAAGTGAGCCCTAACTATGGCCAAGATGACTCAAGTTTGATTAGTGGCTGTGGTGCCTGATGCACTGGTGAAGGAGTATAGGTATGACCATCCTGTGTTGAGGACATGCACGTGTATGCACCCAGCAGTGGATCACAGAAGTTGGGGATATGGATGGGAGATGTTGTCTTCAGGAATGCTGGTTGCTGATGGAGTCACCACTGTGATGAGACAATGCTGCAGCTCACTCATTGCATACTCATCTCCATGACATTTTGTATGTACATGGGGATGGGATCATAGGACGTAAATAAAAAAATCCCCCTCTGCAACATATATGATGCTGTGACAAAGGGCCTCATACTCTTCTCCAGCCCTGAACATGGGTCACAGAAAGTATGGAGGAGGTTTGTCAGGTATAGTAGACTCAGTGAACTTTGGTAAGCTGCAGATGAAATAATTACAAAAATAAAGTAAAATAAAGGCGAGGAGTATCATGACTTCTGTAACAAACTCACTTTAAGCTAAAATTGTAGTTACTGCTTCCTTTCAGAGTAGCAAACATAAAACCTATCAAAACATAAACATATAGTGCTGTTATATAGAGATATTTTTATTATTTGTAAATGGTGCAGCATTGACTTTTCATTAAAATATAAGATGTAGCTGCTCCTTTCACAATAAAGTCAGATGCAAAACTTAAAGATGTCCTAGAATAATTTTCTGAAAAACAAAATCATGACAATGGCCTGATTTCAAAATACTTGGTCTCAGTGTAAGTGACCACTTATGTAGAGAACAGGCTGAGAGCAGGTATTTTGGAATCTAGTCCCCGTATTAAGGCTGTTTATATAGACTTACACTGAGAACAGGTATTTTGGTATCAGGACAGACTTACACTGAGACCAACACTTTTGGAATGTGTCCCAGTATGCCAAAGTGTTCTAGAGATATATGCAGAATGTTAAAGTACCCCCAAATTGTCAGTATTTTGAGGTCAGTCTTGTTGGAAATGATCAGCAGTAACCTGAAGTTAAAATGCTGAATTCTTGTTTGAATTCTCGTTAAGGTTTATTTTTGCCTGCATAACTTTATGTTATTTTGTTGTATTCATTCAAGTGTTTAAATCATAAGAACTACACATGTAATTCAAAATAATGCAATACAAAACAGAAACAGAGATATAAACAAACAGATCCCAGTAGGTGACAATGATAAATAACAGACCAACTGATGAATTCATTATTTTAATAATTAAATTAATAGACAAACACACAATTTACACTTTGATTTAGAATGGCAAACATAAAATGGTCTCAAGGTAAATGAGTGACTTCTAAAAAAATTGTAGGTTGCATAAATGACGTCTGGTGTTTCTTGTTGTCAAGCAACTCATTTCTACATTCAGATAGGCAGGAAGAAGAAGCTAATTATATTTCAAACCAGACAAGTGAAATAAAGTACAACTCATAATCAGTCAAACATAAACCAGTTTAGATAATAAGAATGGAGGTTCCATCCTACAAATATGACCAAAAACATTTCAGTAAACAAACATAGGGAGCAGCCGTTTTGGGTCCCCTACATATGGACTAATGCCACAAAGTCGAAACCCATATGGCTGAGACCATGGGCCAGATTCAGGAAGGCTTACACGGAGTTCAAGAGTAGTGTTAGCCTCCGTGTAAGCCTCCCGATTCAGGTACAGCCCAAACCTCCATGTAAGAGACAGCTAACACGTCTCTTACACGGACTGGGCGTGGAAATGCTCAATACCTCATTTGCAGCTCAAAGATATGCAAATGAGGTATTTGAGCGATCCACGAAGCTGAAACCAGTCCGTGTAACGGATGTGTTAGCTGCAGAAATGTACTCAGCTGACAACTGAGTACATTTCTGCAAAATCAAAAATGGAGCTATGTCAGCTCCAAATAAAGGGTGCATATGTTTCATTAAGCATGCCAATGGCCAAATATGTGGCCATTGGCATGAAAAAGTGTTGCAAAAATATGTTATATAACTTTTTTTTTCCATGGGATTATGATGTGTAACTGCAGCGCACACCCGCGCAAATGGGGTGCGCTACCTAAAACTGAAAACCGAAGCTTATAAGCCCACAATTGTGGGATTTATGTATTACATGGAATGTCAATGGAGGGACTTGCAGACCAAAAACAATATGGCCTCCGTTTAGTGGTTGTCAAGGGGGGGAAGCTCCGTGTAAGACATGTAACTAAGCATTACTAGGCAATCCTATGTAAATGAGGGTTACAATACTGAATCACACTGCCACATAGGTAATGAGCACTTTCTGAGTAGTGTAAGAGTTAGAGAAGGGGAGGAACAGAGTAAGAGGTAGGTGACATCACGGGGGGAAGGATAGAAACAAATGTACCAGATTGGAGGGAAATGTAAGGTGACAGATGACAGACAGACATCAGGGAGGGAGGTGTGTCCCAACAGAACACTAGGAAAGTCAAGAAATTGAGGGTATACGCTATCCCTACATTCAAAGTTTCTTGATATATGTGCATGCGCGTGTGTGCGTGCGTGTAAGGCAGGTTCAACATGTGGGAGCGTGTTGCAAACCATTTACAACGGTTTGCGCGGGCGTGCACATGTGTAAGGCAGTGTGCGCGCGTTTTAACATGAATCAGCCAAGCCCACACCGTGTAAGGATGTGTGCGCGCGTGTAAGCCACTGTGAGCGTGCTTAAGCTGGTGTGCACATTGCTCCCCCTGAGGAAACAGAGAGGAAAAAGGAAACAACCAGATTACTAGGAAACTGTCAGAATACTGCTGGAGTTAATTGGTGATAACAATTGGAAGCAGGCAATTACACAGGCAGACTAGAAGCCCAACCCAGCACTTAAAACACTGCAAACAGCAGTGCAGGCTGTTTCTCACAAGAGGTACTGCAAGAAAGTAAGCTATCAGAATTGAAGACTGAAAAAAACTGAACTCAGAGCAGAAATACTAGGGGCTGCCATAGCTGTTATAATCAGGCATAGGTGAATTGCTGAGGGTGGTGACAATGCAGATGCTGACAGACAACCCAGAGTGAGGAGAAGGAGAAGAGTATACAGGCCCAGGGTCACCTACCATGGGTTACATGAGCTGGAGATAGTAGAGCGCTACAGAGTGGACAGAGACCTTCTGCAGCAGATTGTTGAGCTGTGCAGGCCACATCTCACACACAGAACCAACAGAGGGGAACCCATCCCAGTGGAAACCAAGGTATGTGTTGGCCTAAGAATACTAGCAACAGGTACCTTCCAGAGACCAACTGGTGATATGATGGGGATATCACAGGCATCAGCCTCCAGGGTACTGCACCAGTTCCTGGATGCCATGTCAGCACATGTCAGTGATCATATATATGTCCCTAATGACCATGAGGTTGTGGCCAGCAATATGCGTCTCTTCCAGCAAATAGCGGGATACCCTGAGGTGCTGGGTGCAATAGACTGCATGCACATACGCATCAAAGCACCAGCTGGTGAGCGGGGTAGAGCCTACATTAACTGCAAGGGATACCCCTCCATCAACTGCCAGGTCATGTGTGATGCCCAGGGCATAATAATGAATGTGTGTGCTGGCTGCCCTGGGAGCTACCACGATTCCCACATCTGGCATCTGACGCAGCTGTACCAATCATTTGCCAGTGGGGACTTCCCACACGGACACCTAGTGGGGGATGCAGGTTATGCACTTGAGCCGTGGCTGATGACACCCATCAGAAATGCACACACACCTGAACAGGAATGCCATAATGAGGCACACGCACAAACACATAATGTCATAGAGCATGTGTTTGGGCTGCTCAAGTCACAGTTCCGGTGTCTGGACACATCTGGTGGAGCCTTGCAGTCCACACCAACTACATGTACCCAAATGATCATGATATGTTCTATGTTACATAATATGATCCTGTGGAAACAGCTGCAGCAGGACCAGCACAGGGCTGGGCCTAACATCCCCCCACCATTGCCAAGGCCACCACAGGCAGAGGGTGACTCGGAGGAGGAACAATCTGACCTTGTCCCAGTAGGCAGAAGGAGGCATGCCCAGTATGCCCTGGCCTTGGCAAAGAGGCAACGCATAGCACATACACTTGGTCAGTAGGAACACTGGGACTGATACCCGCTCTGACTCACTCATATAGTAACAGGGATGTCTAACATGACACAACCTGCTTCCAAACATGTACAGGGAGTGTAGTATGTGCATCTGACAGAGGCAGCCCTGCAGCACCACCTGAGGCATGAATGCCATGTGTTAAGTAATGTAATACCATGTACCATATGCACACCTGAGGACCTGACTAACATCCACCCTCACCAATCATAAACCACAAAAACACAAACCTACCTCATAGGTACCACAAGGGATAGGAACCTAGATGTAATGCTACCCAATGCCAGAAGTATAAATGCGTGCAGTGTAAACGCACACAGTATAGAAAATGTAGATATCAGTGCTGTAATAGAAAACAGGGTCAAAGCCCACATCAGCACCCTGACACTACCCGGTCACACCTCATACAGTGATGTACATGTGCAAAAACATGGAACAAGCTACAAAATTAGGGTGACTAGCAATAAATGGCATGGATAACCACACACCCATGTTGGTACCACAACAAGAAGCAACATGGATTAGCCATGGTCAAATACCAATGGCTAAAACTGACTACTACTATATAGCTTGCTGCAGACCACTGTCCTAATAGCAGGAACTGCCCCAGGCCTACTCTGGCAATGTGAGTGTCAAACGAAATATTACTGTCGACCCGGGTGCCCAGGTCCCTGATAACCTCTTCTGTGCTTAGAGGATTGCCACCTAGATGGGAACTAGGGGTAACCCTGTTGTTCCCGAAGGGTATGACTATGCATTGTTTAGCGTTTAACGTAAGGCCATGGCTCTGGCACCAGTTATCCGTGTCTATGAGACCCTTCTGAAGGATGTCTGTGTCAGATGGGTTTCCAACTATGGTTCCCAGTTTGCAGTCATCTTCAAACTTTGTCAGCCATAATCCTCCTGTGTTTGCTTGTACTTCTGAAAAGTAGATGCTGAACAAAAGTGGGCCCAGGACTGAGCTCTGTGGAACACCACTTGTGACAGTATTGGAATGTGACATGGCACCAGCAACTTTGACCCTGTGTGTTCTGTCACTTAGCCAGTTTGCAACCCATCCTGTGATGTATGGGTTCACATTTAAGCTGGTGATTTTTTCAATGATACCCGAGTGGGGTATTGTGGTGAAAGCCTTTGCCAGGTCAAGGTAGGCTGTGTGGACTGCCTCACCCTCGTCAATGGCCTTGGTGACTGTCTTGAAAAAGTCAACCAAGTTTAAAAGGCATGATCTGCCCTTGACAAAGCCAAACTGGGTTGGATCCAACGTCTGCAAGTCCCCTATGTCTTCAGTTATGATTCCCATTATGATCCTCTCCATAGCTTAGCAGACCAGGCTTGTCAAGCTGATGGGATGGTAGTTTCCGGGGTTGGTGGAGGCACCTCCTTTGTGAAGTGGGTCCACCATTGCTGTATGCCACTCCTTGGGCACATATCCTGAGGTGAGGCTAAGATTAAACAGCTGCCCTAACTGCGGGTTTAATTCCTCATTGAGTTCATGGAGCACACAACCGGGGACACCATCTGGTCCCATGGATGCAGTGTTTTTCGCCTTGGATAGAGCAGTTCTCACCCCAGCATTTGAGATGTTTGGGGGGCTACAATCCTCTGGTATAGATATCCCTCCAGTTGGGGGGGGGAGAAATCTGCACTGAACCTGTCAGCCAGTATGTTGGCAATGTCTGTAGGTTCAGTGATATTTACATCATTTTGAACTAATTCTGAGCATATCTGGGAGTTTCCACCCAGGTGTCAAACATAGGTAAAAAAGGCCTCATGATTGTCCCTTGAGTCCTGAGTGGGTTTACTCTCAAAATTTGCCTTGGATGATTTAATGGGGGAACTCCGTGTTTTACTCATAATGAGCAGGGGTGTCTTCCCTTCTACGGATTTCGCTCTATCTTGTAGTAGCTCCTTCCTTTTGTTGTAGAGCTTGTTTATGGCTGGGGTCCACCAGACTGGATGCTTGCCTGTGGTACAAAGAGTCTTTGTTTTGTTTGGGATTGCCTGATCCATGCAGTCCTGGAGGTGCTGGTAGAAGGCATTTGTAAGTGATACAGAGGCTTGGGTAATGGTGTCCACTGGCTTGGGGGCCTTGAAAGAGACCACAACAGTCTTTAGAAGTGAGAAGTCGGCTTTTGAGAAGTTCTTCACTGTTGTCTTTTCTATCTGGGGTGGGGGTGGGATGTGGACTCCCACTGAGATTAGTTCATGATCTGATCTCACCAATGATGGGTATACTTCTGGTGTTGAACATTGTGACCCCATGTTCATGATGATGAGTTCTAGTATGTTGTCTCCTCTTGTGGGGATGGTGACTAGTTGTTCCATGGCATTTGAGTGTATGAACTCTAGGAACCTTTGGGCTAGAGTGTTGGGGCTTGAGTAGTCATCCCTGTCTATATTTGGATAGTTGGAATCACCCAGCATGATGGTGTTCGGAGATACATTTATCCCCTCCAGTGCTTTCAGGAAAGCTGTGTGAGGTACCTGAGTTTGAGAGGGTGGCCTGTAACATGCTACAAACTGCAGAGCAGTCTTGCCTATGGTTAATTGCACCTGGATGGTCTCCGATGCATCGTGTGTTGCCACCAACCTTGAGGTGAGGGTGTCCTTGATGAATATGGACACCCACCCTCCTTTCTTGGTGTTGTCTGGATTTTGGGGCCGGAATGCATGATATGAGGTAACACCCGATAGTGCCGGGGTGCTGTCAGAAGCCGTGAACCAGGTTTCAGTCACAGCACAGACATCAATGTTCTCCATACTGAGAAGGGCGTTGAGTGTGTGCAGCTTGAGGTTGAGACTTCTGGCATTGAGCAGCATTACCTTTAGTGTTTTTCCTTTTCTGTGTTCTAGGGTGGTAGGTGTAGAATCTGATTCTTGCATAAAAAAGGCACAATGGGGTGGCAAGAGCCTCAGCCAAAATCCGGAAGCCCAGGGGTGACAGGTGCAAGCCGTCTCTTGCAAATCAGCGTGGCCTGTCCAGCATGTCATCCCAGGCAGACAGACATTGGACCCCCTTTGAATGACACCATAGTTTAAGCCAATTATTACAGCTGATCATCTTGTCTCTGTTTATGTGGCATCATACTTGGTGAAGGTAGGATACTGCTCAAGGTCAGGGTCATACCTGCCTGGCCTACATAATCAGAGAGATCCTCTATGTCTCTTTTCATGTAGTCCAGGGAGGTACATCTCAGGTAGTTCACACCAGCATGGATAATGACTGAGTCAGACTTGTACTTGCAGTTGAGTGACCTGAGTGCTTGCATTATGTGGTGGATTCCAGTGCCCGATAGGCAGCTTACTGTGACCTCCTCCATACTCGATCTGGTGAGCGGACGTCAGTGTGTCTGACTATGGAGTCACCTATGACAAGTGTGTCTGGCATTGTGTTTGGCCTTAAGGGCTGTGACTGTTTGGCACACTGACTCTGTGGTCTATGTGTTGCATGTGCTGTGCCCTGTGGAGGCAGTTGTGTGGGTGTCTGCTGTGGTGGCCTCTGCTGTTTTGGTAGAATACTGATCAGAGCCTCCGAGTATGTCTTTGTGTGTCTATGTGTATGATTTTAAGTTGTGATAGTGCTATGTGAGACTGGGTTTGTGGTGTGTGTGGTTACCTTCACCTTCTCTCTGGCCTTGCTAGTCCTATGTTGAGAGAGCTCAGCCTCCACTTTGGCTATATAGTTGCATCTCTCGCATGTATTTGTGTTTTATGGGAGAAGGAGAGGGTTGTCAGTGTACATGAGGCAATTGTAACATTGCTTCAATATTCCCAGGTTCACCAGCTGAGCAGGAGAGGACACTAGCAACTGATCCCTAGACATGCTAGAAGGAATAGACAAAACAATGTTGGAATACAGGGAGATATCAAGCCCCCCAAACTACATTATAGTGCTCGACTGACAATACCTACACATACACCATAGTTTCATAGTTTCATAGTTTACTACTAGGCTATCTGCCCTAGTGCATGTATAAGCCTAGCCATAGTGATGTGGCTATTGCCACCCCTTATAGTGGTAATAAGTGTACAGAATAGATTCCAAATATTGTGCCTCTGACTTAGTAGTGACACATTATGACCCCCTTACGTAATTGAATAACTTGACTGTGCCTCTGTCTAGTCTGTGCCTCTGTCTCACATGCAGTTGTCCAGATGTCTCTTGAAGAGAGTCAGTGAGGGACTCTGTCTAACATGAACTGGGATACTCTGCTAGAGTGTGAGATGCCTCTGAGTTATGATTCTGTCCCTCCAGCATGTCCTATACATGTATGTGCTGAGGTTCAAATCTTTAGCTCTTATGGTTCTGGTGGATTTGGATTGCTTGCAGTGGAGCATGTCCACCAAATCCTGATTGGACATGGTCTTGTATGTCAGGCATAGGTCACCTGTAAGTATGCGGAATGACACTGAATAAAGCTGGATTTCCTTTATTCTGGAAGCATATGACATGTGTTGTAGACCCCTGATCTTCATGGTAAGGTACTTTTGGGGTCTCTCCAGCTGTTGCAAGTGCTGGGTGAGGTACATACCAAATGGGGCTTTGTATTCAATCATGGGCCTGATAAGGGAGAAGTATAGTGGTACAATGACCGCCTTTGATCTGGATGGAAAACCCTCCATGATAAGGTGGGCAAGATAGAAAGTCTTTCTAACCACTTTGGCAACATGGGTGTCAAACGAGATGTCACTATCTACATGTGTCCCCAGGTGTCTGATTTGTTTTCTGTGCTCAGTGGGTTGCTGTCTATGTATTGATCTGTGGGTACTTTGTTCCTCCCAAAGGGGATGACTACACATCAGTTGCATTCAGTTTCAGGCCATGAGTCCGGCACCAGCTATCTGTCTTTGTGACGGCATTCTGTAGGATGTGTGTGCCGGCTGATGTATTCACTATGGTGCCTAGGTTGCAGTCATCTGCAAACTTTGTCAGCCACAACCCTCCTATGTTTGCTTTCACATCTGAAAAGTAAATACCAAATAAGAGGGTCCCAGGACACATCCTTGTGGGACACCACCTGTGACTGGCTTTGAATCTGACAAGGCACCTGCAATGTTGACTTTATGGGTTCTGTTTCTTAGCCATTTTGCAACCTATCCTGTGACATATGGTGTTATATTTCAGCTGTTGAGCTTGTCTATGATGCCTGAGTGGGGTATTGTGTCAAAGGCCTTAGCCAAGTGCAGGTAGGCTGTGTGGACTGCGTAGCCCTCATCAATGGCCCTACTGACAGTTTCATACTAGTCAACTAGGTGCAAAAGGCAGGATCTGCCCTGTACAAAGCTGAACTGGGTGGGATCAAGGGTCTGTAGGTCACCAATGTCTCTGTGTAAGAGCTCCATAATGACTCTTCCCATAGCTTTGCAGACAAGGCTGGTTAAGCTTGTGTGGTGGTAGTTGCCAGGGTCTGTGGAGGCATCTCCTTTGTGGAGTGGGACCACTGTTGCCATACGGCAGTGTTCAGGTACATATCCTGTAGCAAGGCTAAGGTTAAATAGCATTTGTATATACGGGTCTAGCTCCTTCTGGAGTTCACATAGCATGCAACCGGGGATACCATCAGGTCCCATTGATGCTGTGTACTTGTCTTTGCTGAGTGCGGCTCTCACATGGACATCCAAGATGACAGTGATGTTACATACAGCTGTGATAACTATCTTCCTTTGGGGGTGAGGGAGGGGGTAAATTGCACTGAACCTGTCTGCCAGAATGTTGCCAATATCTGTCAGGTCACTGGAATATATGTTGTTGTGTACCAACTCTGAGCATATCTGAGGGTTCCCACCCAGGTGTCTGACATAACTGAAGAAAGCAGTGTGGTTACCTTCATTGTCTTTGGTGATTTATGTCCCCAAGTTGACCTTGGATGTCTTTATGAGAGAATGTAGCTTTCTACTAGTGCTGATCACAGCTGTCTTCCCTTTTGGAGATGTAGCTCTGTCTTGCATTAGTATCCCTCATCTGTTATACAGTTTGTTTATGGCTGGGGTCCACCAGACAGGCCACTTTCCCTTGGTGGAGAGGGTCTTGTTTTTATTTGTGATTGCATGGTCCATGCTTTCTGACATCTAGCTAAGGGGAGGTCATTGTGGTTCTGCAGTTATCTTTCATCAGCATTAGAAATGACCACAACAGCCCCTGTGGGTGTACCTCAGCAGACACATCCAGCAACTGTAAAGTCCACAACAGTACCTCACCAGGAGTATGAAAGAGCTGGAACACATGTAATGTGTCGCCTGATTAAACAGAGTGCAGCTCCACACACTGCCATGCTGGCCACCCAGACGCAAGCTGTGCCTGATGTAGAAAGCCATGTCCAAGCTGGAATCAATGCACATGCTGCACCTTGTACAATCTGAATGGCAGGGAGCTATGCACATGAGGGACCTGAACCCCAGCACTGACATACATAGGACAAGCTGTACTGCATTATCCATAACACAGAAGCCACCCCCACACATGAGTAAACTACCAGTACAGGTTATCCATAGAGTCACTCATTGATTCTCCTCAACAGGAATCCTAATGAGTGGATGGGAGATGGTAGGTTTACCCTGGGTATCAATGTTATGTCACAAGTAGACAGAGGCACAGTATACTAAACAAGACATATGTCATGGCAAACTACACTTACAATGTGTTGATGGACAAACACACTCTCCGACTAGCATTAGAAATGGCCTAGGGCACATCGGTAGTGTTTGTCAATGTACACCCATGTTGTGGAATACACTACTGATGTTGGATGAGGCTGTTGTAAGTAGTTCACATCTGAACATAATACAACATGGTCAGATAGGTTCATAGGTACATAGGTTTATACTAGGCTATCTTCCCTAAGGCAGTTATAAGCCTAGCCCAGAGTTTGTTGGCGTACGCCACCCCTTATATGGAAACAGTACTGTGCCCATTAGTTTGTCGTGCCTCTCTCCAGCAGTGACACAGTGACGATCCCCGGGGTAAACCTATGATCTCCCATCCACAGGTCAAGATACCTCTTGAACAGAGCCAGCAGGGTGCTCTGCCTCACATGGACTGGGATTGTATTCCACAGCATAGGGAGTCTCCGAGTGATAAATCCATCCCTCCAACATGTCCAACGTACATCCATGCTAAGGTGTAAGTCACTTGCACCAGTGGTTCAGGTGGATCTGCTGATTTTGAGGTGGAGCATGTCCATTAATTCCTGTTTGGACATGGCCTTGTATATCAGGCACATGTCACCTCTAAGCAGACGGTATGTGACTGAATAGAGCGGGAGTGTCTTCAATCTGGCAGCATATGACAGATGTTGGAGTCCCTTTATCCTTTTGGTGGGGGACATTCAGGGTCTCTCCAATTGCTGCAGATGTCGGGTGAGATACATCCAGAATAGGGCATTGTACTCGATCACCGGTCTGATAAGTGAAGAGTACAGGGGAACAATGACCCACTAGATCTGGATGTGAATCCCTTCCTGATCAGGTGGGCAATGTAGAAGGTCTTTCTAGCCACTTTAGCAACGTGAGTGTCAGAAGAACGGCGACTGTCAACCTGGGTCCCCAGGTCCATGATAACCTCCTCTGTGCTTAGAGGATTGCCACCTATATGGTAGCTTGGGGTTACCTTGCTTTTCCTGAAGGGTATGACTACACATGTTGTGCAATTTGACTTCAGGCCATGGCTCTGGCACCAGCTATCAGTTTCCGTGAGTCCCTTCTGAAGGATATCCATGTCTGATGCACTGTCCACTATGGCACCCAGTGTGCAGTCATCTGCAAACTTTGTCAGCCAAAGTCCTCCCATGTTGGCCTGTACTTCTGAGAAGTAGATGACAAACAATAGGGGGCCAAGGACTGAGCCCTGTGTGACACCACTTGTGACCGGCCTGGAGTCTGACATAGTGCCAGCAACTCTAACCCTGTGGGTCCCGTCCTTAAGCCAGTTTGCAACCCATCTTGTGACATATGGGTTTACATTTCAGTTGGTAGGGTTTTCTACAATACCTGAGTGGGGTATTGTGTTGAAAGTGTTGGCAAGGCCAAGGTAGGCTGTATGGACTGCCTTTCCCTCATCAATGGCCTTAGTGACCGTTTTGAAGATGTCAACCAAGTACAAAAGGCATGATCTGCCCTTGACCAAGCCAAACTGGGACGGGTACAATGTCTGCATGTCCCCTATATTTTTGTTTATGAGCTCAATTATGATCCTCTCCATAGCTTTGCAGACTAGACTTGTTAAGTTTATGGGGCAGTAATTGCCAGGGTCCATAGAGGCACCGCCTTTGTGCAGATGTGCACAACTGGACCCTAACCAGGCTGTTGTACACACTATGGAAATGTAAAGCAGTGATAGGACTAAAGCCCAGGATACTGACCACCACAGTGAAAGTACTGAACCACTACACTATACAGTACTACAGTGTTAGGTCAGTATGAACGGATGTTGACAATTGTGTGCAAAGTATCCCATGCAAAACCTGCAGGCACAGTATACTCCCTGTTGTGTTCACACAAAAAGCATTTGGACAGTAACTACACAACATGGCACAGAACACACAACCATAAACTGGAGGTGTTTGTTGAAGGTCACACTCAGCCACAAATGTGATGGGCTGCAGAGTTCAACATATGGAAAGCTCACACTGGGCATGCTCACACACTTAGATAAATGAGACATCTTTCACACAACATGCCATGGGAAGGCTGAACTGGGCATGCTCACACACTTAGTCCAAATGTTACTCTTAGCAACTGTGAAAACACACCAGAGGATGCTCATTCCCTTTTCTAGACACTGATCATGTCAGCACCCTATAAGTATATCAGGAGAAAAGGAATCTCCCAGTAATCTGAATAGTGCGCTCTGCTAATGCGTCCGTCTCTAGTGTCATAACATAGTTAGGTAGGTTTTTGAATCCAGCAAGTGTGTGTGAAGGGGGGTAAGTGTGTGTTAAGTGTGTATGAAAGGAACATCCCTTTTGGCAACTGTGTAAACACACCACAGGATGCTCATTCCACTTTCTAAACTCTGATGATGTCAGCACCCTATAAGTATATCAGGGGAAAGGAAATCTCCCAGTAATGCGAATAGCGCACTCTGCTAATGCGTCCGTCTCTAGTGTCATAATATAGTTAGGTAGGGGTTTGAATCCTGCAAGTGTGTGTGAAGGGGGGGTAAGTGTGTATGAAAGGAACATCCCTTTTGGCAACTGTGTAAACACACCACAGGATGCTCATTCCACTTTCTAAACTCTGATGATGTCAGCACCCTATAAGTATATCAGGGGAAAGGAAATCTCCCAGTAATGCGAATAGCGCGCTCCACTAATGCGTCCGTCTCTAGTGTCATAACATAGTTTGGTAGGGGTTTGAATATGGCAAGTGTGTGTGAAGGGGGGCTAAGTGTGTGCGTAAGTGTGTATGAAAGGAACATCCCTTTTGGCAACTGGGAAAACACACCACAGGATGCTCATTCCCCTTTCTAAACTCTGATGATGTCAGCACCCTATAAGTATATCAGAAGAAAGGAAATCTCCGAATAGCGCGCTCTGCTAATGCATCTGTCTCTAGTGTCATAACATAGTTAGGTAGGGGTTTGAATCCAGCAAGTGTGTGTGAAGGGGGTAAGTATGTATGAAAGGAACATCCCTTTTGGCAACTGTGTAAACACACCACAGGATGCTCATTCCACTTTCTAAACTCTGATGATGTTAGCACCCTATAAGTATATCAGGGGAAAGAAAATCTCCCAGTAATGCAAATAGCGTGCTCTGCTAATGCATCTGTTTCTAGTGTCATAACATAGTTAGGTAGGGGTTTGAATCCAGCAAGTGACAAGTGTGTGTGAAGGGGAGTAAGTGTGTATGAAAGGAACATCCCTTTTGGCAACTGGGAAAACACACCACAGGATGCTCATTCCCCTTTCTAAACTCTGATGATGTCAGCACCCTATATGTATATCAGGAGAAAGGAAATCTCCCAGTCATGTGAATAGCGCACTCCGCTAATGCATCCGTCTCCAGTGTCATAACATAGTTAGGTAGGGGTTTGAATCCAGCAAGTGTGTGTGAAGGGGAGTAAGTGTGTGTGTGTATGAAAGAAACATCCCTTTTGGCAACTGTGAAAACACACCAAAGGATGCTCATTCCCCTTTCTAAACTCCGATGATGTCAGCACCCTATAAGTATATCAGGAGAAAGGAAACCTTCTAGTAATGCGAATAGCGCGCTCTGTTAATGCGTCTGTCTCTCGTGTCATAACATAGTTAGGTAGGGGTTTGAATCCAGCAAGTGTGTGTGAAGGGGAGGTAAGTGTGTATGACTGAAATATCCCTTTTGGCAACTGGGAAAACACACTACAGGATGCACATACCCCTTTCTAAACGATATCACAATTATTTATGGCTTTTGATTACAGACATGGCACGTGTGTTTTGCCCACACAGAATGCCCATGTGTGCGGGTTGTCCCTCACAATAATGCATGACATTGATTAAACCAGTTATGGCAATGCACACATGATGTATGTGTGTGCCAAATACACATATGTACCTGTGACCTTCAATAGTTACCATGTGTGATGCCTGCCACATGTGAATACATGGTATTTGCACAGGGTAACATTATGACTGTGGTCTTCTGTGCAGGTGCTGCATGTGGGATGTGTATATACAGTGTGAGATGTAGATGCTATCAGCCTAGTAGTGAGGATACACACCTGGTCTGGGGCATATAGTCTACCTGTTGTTGATGAACAGGTGCTGCATGTTTTCACCTGTTGTGGGAGTGGTAAGACGTTATTCCATAGCAATGCAGTGACCGCATGCTAAGAACCATTCAGCTAGGGTGTTGTAGCTACAGTAATTCATTAGCATTCAGTAATATGTCAGAATCCCTGGTGAGGGTCTGATGCCAACCAAGGTCAGGGTTCTACCAGCCTGTGTCACTTGCTCAGTGATCCCTTCCATGTTCCCTATCATGTATCCCAGTTAGGGACATCCCACATCAGCTGTGGTGGCATGGACAATGACTGAGTCATATGTGTCCATGCATCTGACTGACCTGTATGATTGTGTTATGTGGTGGACCATAGTGCCCCATGAGCATATCACTGTGACCTACACCTTGTCCAGCCTGGTGAGCATGTCCTCACTGTACTGGACAATAAAAGTACCTAACACAACTGCAGCAGTAGTGTTGTATAGCTGTACAGACTGTGCTTGTTTGGCACACAGGATTTGTGTGCTATGTGTTATGCGTGCTGTGTGCAGGCCTAACGTATGCCTGTGTGCCAGCTGCAGAGATGTCTGCCAGTCATGCAGGATGCTATCCTTAGGCTCCACGAATGGTCCGGTGTGTTTCCATGCTTGTATTGCTGTCAGTGTAGGTCCACATCAGATTGGTATTGCTGTCACTGTAGTATTTCATGCCACCTGACAGGTTATGCCAGTACTGGGTTCAGAGTGCTTAGTCCACAGTTTGGCCATGTGTTTCCATCTCATACATGTGTTGTACATCCATGGGTAGGGGATAGGGTTGACTGTGTACATGTGGCAGCTGTGACATTACTACATGACACACATATTCCACAACTGTACCATAGAGGTGACTGACAACTGACCTTTGCACATGCTACCATAGTATTGAGATTGCATTGGTGATTAACAGCACATAGGGCCAATGGTGAACAAGATACATAGATCCATAGGTTCATACAGGGATGTCTGCCCAGGGCATGTATCCACCTAGCCAGAATGTGTGTGGCTTTCACCATGCATTGTAAATCTATCTTGCTATGCCCTTTTCCAAGGTTAGTATACTGTGCCTCTGTCTAACAGTGACACATAAGTGATACCCAGGGTAACCCTACAATGTCACATCCAGTCATTAATATCACTCTTGAAGATAGTCACTGAGTGACTCTGCCTAACCTCTATTGGGATAATATTCCAGAATGAAGGGAGCCTCTGAGTTATGAATGTGCCCCTCCAGCATGTCCTATGTATATCACTCCTGAGGTTCAAGTCTTTCCAGCGTGTATCCTGATGGGATCTGGATATTCTGAGGTGCAGCATGGCCATTAAGTGAGGGTTTGACATGGTTTTATATGTCAGGCACAGATTGCCTATGAAGAGGCAGTATGCCACTGAGTAGAGCTGCTGTTTCTTTAACCAGTCAGTATGTGGCATCTGTTTGAGCCCTTTGATCCTCTTGTCGAGGTACGTATGTGGTCTTTCCAGTTGCTGCAGGTGTCTGGTAAGGTGCATGCCGACAGGGTCATTATAGTCAATTATGGGCATGATGAGGGATGAGTAAAGGGGCACAATGTCCTCCCTGATCTACATGTGGATCCCATCATGATGATGTGGCCCATATAAAATGTTTTCCTAACCACTTTGTCCATGTTGTTGTCAAATGATAGAATGCTATCAACCTGTGTACCCCAAGGTCCATAATTCCTTCGTCTGCACTTAATGGATTAACACATATGTGGTACTTTGTGGTCACTTTGTGTTTGACAAAGGGGATGACTATATGCTTTTTGTCATTCACCTTGAGGCCATGGCTGTGGCACAAGTTGTGTGTTTGCAAGAGGCCCTTTTGGAGGATGCGTGTGTTAGCTGGAGAGTTGATTATGGCGTCCGGTTTGCAGTCATCTGTGACTTGCTCAACCACAGTACTTCCATGTTGGCCTGTATTTATGATAAATATATAATGAACATGACAGCTCCCAGGGCTGAGCCTTGTGGGACACCACTTGTACCTGGTTTGAGGCTGACATGGCTCCAGCAATTCTAACCATGTGTGTTCTGCCCTTGAGCCACTGTGCAATATCCATAGTGACATAGGGGTTAATATGTACACTGGTGAACTTCCCTAGAATGCACAAGTGGGGTATTGTATCAAAGGCTTGTGTAGACCTCCTTCCCCTTGACAGTGGCCTTGGTGACTGTTTCAAAGAAATCAAACAGGTTTGAGAGGCAGCATCTGCCATTAACAAAGCCAAACTGTGTATGGTGACATGTCTGTAGGTCCCCAATATCTATATATGTGAGGTTCATGATGATCCTTGCCATAGCTTTGCAGACCAAGCTATTCAGACATATGGGGCGAATAGTGTCCAGGATCCGTTAAGGCACCACCTGAATGTAGAGGGACCACTGTTGCTGTATGCCACTCTTTGGCCACATATCGTGTAGTAAGGCTGGGATTGAACAATAGTGTTATGTCTGGGTGTAGCTCTTCTTGTGGTTCATGTAGGACACAGCCTGGGACACTGTCTGGTCCCATTGATGCAGTGTTTATTGCTTTGGAGAGGGCAGCTCTTACCTGAGCATCTGTGATGTCAAGGGGGGGAAGCACTCTGCTGGGAGACATATTTGCCCTTTTGGTGTGGTGGGGGGGAGAAGGCAGCAGTGAACCTGTCCACTAGGATGATGGCAATGTCTGTGTGTTTTGTATTTCGTGTGACATCTTGGATTACCTCTGAGCATATCTGGGTATTACCACCCAGGTTCCTAACATAACTACAGAAAGCCTTGTGATTATCCTCAGTGGCTTGTGGAATCTTCTCTCAAAGATGGCCTTAGACAATCGTATGAGTGCCTGTAGTTGTCTTCCAATACTCATCAGTGATGCCTTCACATTTTGGGAGTTAGTTGTATCATGTAGTGGCTTCATCCTTCTATTGTATAGTTTGTTTATGGCTGGTGTCCGGCACACAGGAAGTCTGCCTTTGGAGGATTGGGTCATGCTTTCATATGTGGTTGCATGATCCATGCATTCCTGAATGTGTCCATAGAATGCCTTTATACAGGTATCTGCAGTCTGGTCCATATTTTCAACAGGCCTGGGGCCTTTGAAGGTTTCCACATCATTTATGAGGGGTGTGAACATGCTTGACATGAGTTGTTGACTGACGCGCCTCCAGACTGAGCAAGGTGAGGGTCACATTTAGCTACCTGTCGGGTGATAGAATGTGCCACATAACACAGGCACACAGGTCACTCCACAGCAAGTACAACTATGAGGCAGTCATTGTCCATGCTGGTGCAAACAACCTGAGACGTACCTCCCTGGACCACATGGAAAGAGACACAGATGAGCTCTTACAGCACCCTCTCAAACTCAGGACTCCCACACAGCCTTCATGCTCACACAGGAGAGTATAGATTTCTCTGCAAACACCATCATACTGGGTGACGTCAGCTACCCAAACATAGACTGTGAACATTACACAAGCCACAATACCCAAGCTCTAGGGTTCCCATAGATCAGACATTCTTTAGCTATGGAACAGGTAATCAACCTTCCCACAAGAGGGGCAGATATACTAGACCTGATCATCACAAACATGAGTACAAAATGCTCACCACTGGAAGTATATCCCTCATTGTTGCAATCGAACCATATACTAATCACACTGGAGTACTGGATCCCCCACATATGCAAACCTCTAACACATCGATGTGTGTGTGGGAAATGCCCCTATTAGCAACTGTGACAGTACACTACAGGATGCAGATTCCCCTTTTGAAACACTGATGATGTCAGGACTCTATAACTATATTACCTGAATTAAATTCCTCCAGTATTTCATATAGCGCACTCTGCTAATGCGCCTTTCTCCAGTGTCATAACATAGTTAGGTAAGGGTTTGAATCCCTGCAAAGGGAATGTATGTGTGTTAGTATGAGTGGGGTTTATGTGTGTGCATAATGCTGGGAGGGATAAGTGCCTTTTGCCAACTGGGAGAACACACTACAGGGTGCACATCCCTCCTCCTACACACAGATGATGTCAGCACCCTCTAAGTACAGCATTAGAAAGGGTTTCGCCCACTAATGCAAACAGCACACTCTGCTAATGTGTCTGTCTCTACTGTCATAACACAGTTAGGTAGGGGTTTGAATCTTGCAAATGGAAAGTATGTGTTTTACTGTGGGTGGGGTTAGTGTGTGTGCACAATGATGGGGGTGGGATGTGGCTTTTGCCAAATGGGGCTATGCACTGCAGGGTGCACATTTCCCTTAACAAGCAGTGATGTTGACAGCACCCTATACAAACAAAACTACAAAAGAGAAGGTGGTGGTACCAATAACACATGTAAGGTAACACTTCTTCAAGTAATGTCCACAAAACGAAGTAGGATAAACAAACAATTCTTTTACTCTATACAAACAACATGACAACAGACAACTGCCAGTACTCAGTATAGTGTTACATGCTACTGTAACACGCACATGTACCAGAATATACCTAGATAGTGTTTTGAAGCCTGAATGTGGCAAGTGTGTGGATGTGGGATGTGTCTATGTGTGCATTTCCGTATGGGAAACATGTTTGATGTGGCAATCAGGGTACCACAGTACCTGATGCACATTACACCTTTGAACTAATGAGGTTGCCTGCACCCTGTGAGTACAGGTAGAGAGGAGGAAATCGGTAGTAATCAACATAGTGCACTTCTCAAATGTGTACCTGTCATGTATCGACAGCTACTCATGTAGGGTAATAAATAATGGGAATGGCAGGTGAGCATGTGCATGTGTGGGGTAGCAGGGTGTGTGTAAATGCATGTGTGACAGAACAGATACATATAGCTGAATCTACATAACAGCACATGATGCATTCCCATAGTCAATGGTAGCATGTGATGGTGTGCAGCTGGTACACTTTGGTAAGTAGTATGGGTGCAGATAACAATTGAGGACATTCATACAGTTACTGCAGCAGAACTGCTGGGAAATACACACAATCATAGTGGAACAGTGAACAGTTACCAACATGTTACTACTTATACACATCTATGTAGTCACCCTGTGCATCAGCAACGTGTTTACCTTTTCCTGCACCAATGTTGAAGTATGCAGGAGGTGGCACAGTGTCAACATATGCACAGGGTGTGGGTTAGGTATGCCCAAGCCAGCCACTGGTAACACCAATTGACATGTGTGTGTATGTGTGTTTGTGAGGGGCAGCAGTACAGGGTGGACCGGTGTTGGTGCAGTGTGTGTGTGTATGTGTTTGCCCTAGGTGTTAGATTTCTGCATGTGTGTAAGCACGCACACAGTCCCACATAATGGCTGTCATGTACAGGGTTTTGTGGACAGCCACAGACTGCACCTGTCAGGTCATCCAGATCAGTGTCTGTGGGCACGGACACGGTACCTGTGCCTGGCAGGGGTGCTACGGGCCATATCCGGTACTAACCTAGACTGGGTATTGTCATCAGAAGCGGGGGTGTGTTGACTGGACACAGTTCCCTGTTGGGACTGTCCAGAGCCACGTGCATGTGGTCTCCTGGGGTGTCCTGATGACAGCACAGACCCAGCATTGCTGGGGATGGTGCTGGCACTTGAGGTGTGTGAGTAGGCCTGTTGTCGTCCACGGCCACTGCTAGCTGGTGCTGTTGCTGGCATATTGCCACGTCGACGTCGCAAATGCACACCATCGCCCTGGCCCATGGACATCTGGTTGTGGAGCAGCTGTTGTATGTCCCCACAACGTCTGTCAATGACATCTGTGAAGTTATGGATAGCATTCGCAACGTCACGCATGCCGTCTGTCATGGCTGTGCAACATGCTCTCAGCTCCCTCAGACCCTGTCTGGTGTACCTTTCCATACGTGCCTGTGTCTGCATAACAGTCCGAAACATAGTGGAGGTTGACATACCTCCTTGGGCACGTCGGCCAGAAGCAGTATGGCCACGGATGCCCCCACGAGAACCCATGGGTGACTGTCTGCGTGGTACCATTGGAGGACCCTGCTCATGGCTGCCTTGTGGGGATGCATGTACCACAGGTACCACATTACCCTGATCTATGCCCACTGCATACTGTCCATCACCTAGGGACAATGGTGACAAAGGATGTAATGGCAGGATGACTGTGCGCATTGAAGGGGTTGACAGCTGTGTACTGTCAATTGGCTGACCAATGGCGGACCCAGACACACCTTCCTGCACCATTACAGACATTTCATCATCATCAGTACCTGGGGCACAAGATTCAGGTTCCCTGCTGCAGGTCACCAGAGCAGCACCAGAACCTACGGGAGGAAAACAGGGAACACAGATTACAGTCTCAATACATATTTGACAGAGATGCACTTCAATACTAATGCACACATTCAGAAATGGACACATGCACTCATGGACACAAACACACATGCACACATGGGCACAGGCACACTTGCACACATGCACACCCCACAGTAAACACACACATCAGTACTGTGTTACACTACTCTTACTATTGTTAAACTGTGTATTGCAGGTATTATTAAACACACTCACCAGCATGTATACTACAGAGTTACACTACTCTTACTAGTATTATAAATTGTTTTTCAGGTAATGTTAAACACACTCACCAGCATGTATGGCCTGCCTCGTTGCTAGATGGGAGGGACCTGGAAGTATGAAGAGAGTAATGTCAGTGGGCACAAGTGTGCCATTTGTTTTGCACATGATACAGTACAGTAGTACACTAGTTCCCTTATACACATCAGCTGCTCATAATGTCTGTGTCACACATGCACAATTACATATCATGATGACAGATACATACCACATGCACACCTTATGCGTGCATGAAGTAACAGTGTACAGAACAGTCATATGTACATACAAGGAGCTAACTCTAATCTCACCCTTACCTCTCTTCAAACAACAACTTAAACTGTACTTCCAAAACCACTGGCTTTGTTCTTGTAGTACTCCAGGCTAACGTCCCTCTCCCCACCCTCTCTTTACCTTTAACCCCTCATTGTGCACAAAAACTAGCTTCTACCCTGTTTCTTTTCCCTTGATGTCCTTCTATGCTCTGACCTACTTCTCCCATCCCTCCCACCTCCTCTTGACTGTCTTCCTTCTTTTCCTCACTTCCTTTCTTGACTCCTGCCTCTTCCCTATTATTTTATCTTTCATACTCCTTCTACTTCTCTACCCTTCTGAGCTTTAACTATTATCTATATGGCTTTTGCCTTATTGCATAACTGTTATGTTTTAGGTAGAATTGCTTTGAAACCGACAGTACATTGTGTATGACTTTAAACTGTTTGAGTTCCTTAAATGTATGTTGATTTAATTAACAAGCTGGTGTATATTTCTATTATTTTGGATGTCTGTATTAACAACTTGTCTGTCTGCCTTTATTATGTTATGTGTGGAGCTTTTCTCTCCAGGCCTCTACTGAAAATGGACATATATCCAACTAGACTATCTCGGTCAACAAATGTAAAACTAATAACAATAAATAAATATGGCATCTTACCTGCACGCTCGGTGTCTTGCTGCTGTGTGGATCCAACCTCCATCATGATGCATGACTGCTGCTGTTGTTGTTCTGGGGCTGGATCCACAACACTTAGCAGTAGCCCCTCCTGTCTGGTGAGGGGGGGATGTGTAGCCACCCGCCCCACCTGTGGCAACCTGTTGCCTGTGGATATCTGCAGCACGCTGGCGGACATTTCTAATCAAATCACTGCAGTGATGTCTCACCTGCTCATATGCCCTATCATGCATGCCAACATCATTTATCCTGCTAACAAGATTTTGCCACAGTGCAGACCTCTCCTGCTGATTCTGGGTGGTGCGTGAGAACAGGATGGCATAGTCACGCACCAGGCTCTGGTGGATCACTTCATCCTCTGCAGCAGAATATGCGGGGTTCCTTTTCGGAGCCATGTTCCCCTGGAAAGGTACACAAACAGGTTATCAGCATAGTATCTCAGCAATACATGGTACACATTCTATACAGGGAGTATTAAATTGTACTTATTACTGCTTGGTTGTAACTTGATTAAAGTGTAGCTATCATTCTAAGTCATTTGGACTAAGCACTTGGCCTTCAGACCAGTTGTTTTACATTAGGGAGGTTTGTGGCAAGCACTGTGGTGGCAGGACACATATCTTTCATCCTTTGAAGTTGGGAACTGCTGATTGAGAGCCCAGTGTGCAAGTGCATTAGTTCTGGTATAGGCAGTTGGCCTTCAGGCCACTTATTTAACATTAACAAGGTTTGTGGTCTGCACTCTTGTGTGACAATAGGCTGTACTCTGCCATTCATAGCTGGGAACTTCTGGTTTCAGGTTTATAGTGCCTGCATATTTGAGCTGTATCTTACTGACATTGGTACACCTTGTTTGCTGTAGCAAACACTACATCCAGGCCTCCTGAATCTAGCTTTGTTTATATGCTTGTTATTTGTTCGCTTGTTATTTCACTGGTACGCTACTTCCACATAATACACAGCTTCTCAGCACTTCTGTGACACTGCTGATATCTGCATTGCTTACTGTACGTATTTCCATGTTACACATGACAGCAAGTGACTGCTTGTCATTGTTGCATTTACTTAATTGTAACACATTGCACTTAGGTTACCTGGCACTTGCTCACTGAAGCTATTATGTCAGTCAGCAGTAGTAGGTAATATCAGTACACCCTCACTCCCCACTGGACCTTGTTTTCAATTATTACGGAATTCACAATAGTATTTTAGCATGTCCAAAAGTCAGTTGTCAGTCTCCTACCCAGTCCAGCTGGTGAGTGTGGTAATCCAGAGGCAATGTTATAACAGCTGCATGTACACAGACAACCCCCTCCTCCTAACAACAAATTCAAACACATGTGAGTGATGCAACCATATACCAAACTGGAGGCTAGGCTCTCTCTACTCAATACTGCCATAACCAGTCAGGTGGAGAAGGAAACCACACTCACTACACTTCCAGTCTCACATAGACCTACCACGACAGCAAAACTAACACATGATCACACATGAACATACTCGTAGGCTCAGACTACAGGTCTGCCTACACAGCAGAGACCTCCTAAGCAGACACTCAAGCAACCACTACCACAGAAACAAACACGTGCAACACATATCACACAAAGCCAATGTGCTGAACACTCACAGCCATTAACAGTAAACAACACACCTCATACACCTGCACTAGGTGCCTCTATCATCAGGCACACTGACATCACATTCACCAGGCTTAACGAGGTGAGGGTCACAGTGTGCAGCCTGTCAGGCACTACGACCCGCCACATAACACAAACACTCAAGTAACTCCAAGGCAAGTACAGGTATGACTCACTCAATGTCCATGCTGGTGTGAATGACCTGACACATACCTCCCTGGACTACATGACATGAGACAGTAAGGAGCTCTCTGAGCATGTAGCCCAAGACAGTATGACCCTGACCTTGAGTAGCATCTTACCCTCACCAAGAACGATGCCACAATATCAAGGCATGATGATCCCTTCCAACAATTGACTGACGTACTGGTGTCATTCACAGGTGTGCCAATGCCTGTCATCTTGGGGTGGTATGCTGTACAAGCCACAATGCTTTGCTAGGGACAGCTTGCACCTGTCACTCCTGGCCTATTGGATTTTGGCGGAGGCTCTTGCTACACCCATAGTGCCTGTATTAGGCAAGGCTCATAAGGCAAACCCACATCCATTCATATCACAAAGGATGAGGAAGTAAGAGTGATGCTACTCAACACCAGAAGTCTAGACCTCAGGATACACGCACTCAAAACCCTACTTAGCATTATGGACATCGATATCTGTGCAGTAACATAAACCTGTTTCAGGTTTCCCAGGAGCACACCAGCACTACCAAGTTATACCTGTTACCATTCTTGTCGGCCCCAACACTTGGACCAGACAACAAAGGAGGGGGGAGTATCAATATTCAACGCAGATTCCCACACCTCCACATTGGTGGCAAAGTACCACATAGGTGTTAGGCCATTGAGTACAGAAGATGTAATTGGGGACCTGGGGAACAAACATGATAGCAGTCTGTCATTTGTCAACCACATGGCCAACGTGGATTGAAAGACATGTTATATAGCCCAGCTAATCATGAGGGATTCACATGTATGGCAGGGGAGGTCATTGTGCCTCTTTACTCATCCATCATCAGGCCTATAATTGCGTACAATGCACCTTTTGGGATGTACCTAACCAGACACCTACAGCAACTGGTATAGGACAACAGTACCTCATCAAGAGGATCAAATGGCTCAAACAGATGTCATATGCTGCCCAGTTAAAGGAAATCCAGCTGGACTCAGTGGCATACTGCCTGTTCAGAGGCAATCTGTGCCTGTCATATACAGCCATGTCCAACCCAGAAGTAATGAACATGCTGCACCTCAGGAAATCAGAGTCCCATACAGCCACATGCTCAGGAGACCTGAACCTCAGCACTGACATAAATAGGACATGCTGGAGGGGCATATTCCTAACCAAGAGGCTCCCTTCACTCTGTAATGAACTCACACTACAGGTCAGGCAGAGTCCCTCATTGACTCTCTTCCATAGGAATCTGGATGAGTGGATGGAGATCATAGTTGTACCCCGGGTATTACTTCTATGTCACTGTTAGACAGAGGCACAGTATACTAACGTCGGACAAGGGCATAGCAGCATAAATTGTAATTGGGTGGCGAAAGACAAACACATTCTACTAGGCTTATCAATGCCCTAGGGCAAATAGCCTAGTATGAACCTATGAACCTATGTGTACTGCTATAGTACTTCTGCCATATGTTGCATGTGTGTGTGTTGTGGGGGATGCACAGGTAATGGCCAGATATTTCTGCACAGGCGACATGTCTGAAACACTCTGGGTGTTCATCCCTACATACTGGATGTGTGTTGCCATCCAACCCTGTGATGTGGACACACATTACTCAGCCTGGATATACATATCCCAACAACACCACAAGCACAGTACACTACCTTGCTATGTATGCATGTAATTACACAGTTATTCACTAGTTATGACTGTGATGCTATCCATACAGCCCATTGGGCCAGTGGAAGCCACAACACACACTGCTGGCCCCTTTGCAAATGCTTACCACAGACATCCCACATAGTGCATGTACTGTGCACACACATATCTAACCCAGAACGTATACACACCACTTATTTATCCTGTCCAGTGGACAACAGATACAGGCACATTGCATAACAATAACAGGAGGCTACTGCAGCACAGGGCAGATTCACATGAAGGCAAGGCATCTGTGGTCATCAGTGTTAAGATGCTTCACATTCACCAAATGCACAGATATTGGCAACGTTGTTGCAGACAGTTTAGGTGCAGGTACCCCCCCCCATTCTCCTACACATGTGGTATTAGTTATCACAGATGACTGTAACCTCCCTATCCTCTCACATGTCCAGGTGAGGGCCACCCTCAACATTGCAGAACACATAGCATCACTGTTACGAAGTGGTATCCCTGGATGTGTGCTACGTTCACCCCTGGAGGACATAGCACCACATGACAGACTGATATTAATCCCTGGCCATACTACAGGATATGTACCTGAACAGTACCATACATACACAGTGGTCCCACACCAATGAGGAGTAACCTCTACTGACCCTGGTAACTACTGCATCATATGCACAACTGGCCTTGTGTTCTAAGCTATGGAAGTTTTAAGTATGGGCAACATGTACAGCAATATTACATATGTATATATTTCAGGACTATGTATACACAACCTATCTCATGGACATACCTATAGATAGTGAACTATGATACATTTGCAGGTGTCACAGTAAACACAGTATTAACCTGCTACTTTGCATTACCTGTGTTTGT
The DNA here is from genome assembly GCF_019279795.1 of Protopterus annectens. Classification (NCBI taxonomy): domain Eukaryota; kingdom Metazoa; phylum Chordata; order Ceratodontiformes; family Protopteridae; genus Protopterus; species Protopterus annectens. The sequence goes on from NC_056745.1 coordinate 671,747,783, forward strand.
GGCAGCTGTTGCTGTGTCAGTGGTGCTGCTTGCTGCTTGCTGTTTGCTGCTGCTGCTGCTGCTGGTTTTGCTGCTGGCTGTCTGTATATTTTTTATTTCTCTCTCTGTCTCTCTCTCTCTTTCTCAGTAGGTTTGTGCAATGACTGTATTGCATGTGTGGAGTGTGGGTACTGGATGCTTTTGTAGGTATTTGCATAGGTCCATGTGATGGCCTCTGCACCAATTGTAAGGCAGCATTGGCTAATTGCATACAGCCAGTTGTGTACTGATTGCATGTGTCACTGTGATTTCAGGACAGTGCTATAAAAGGGTATGTGAGATAGGCGTTGCCCTTTCAGATTGTAAGGGCGTGGACCATGCTGGTATGCTGTTGGAAAATGTTCTGTGAGTGTGAAGGTTAGTACATCTCTCATGCTTCATGCTGTGTTGTGAATTCAGGTTGCTGCATTTCTCTCACCTGTTCCCTGTAGTGAGTGTGTATGCATACTGACGCCTACGACTATATTTCATATGTATTGCTATATATACATATGTGTACATATACATACTTTCATATATGTACATTAGCTGACAATATTGGGTACAAGCTAACAATTTGCAGGGCTGTTTCTGTTAACACTACACTAGTATGGGAATCCAGTAATTGGGACAGTAAAAGTCTGCCTGACATGCTTTGGGTAGTACACATACTATATTGCCTTTATCTTCATTCCTACTATTACATGTTCTACTTATTTAGCACTATATTCCTGTATAAGAGTCATGGCTTACTGGTAGGTCATACAGACTAGTGTTACAATGGTCTTGTGGTAGGGCCTACTAGTATGCTTATATTTTGCTTTCAAATTGAGTATAGGGCCTATCAATCAGAGTGCTAGGGGCACCTTTAAGCAGTTAAAGGGGTTAGTAGGTCTCACAGGAGTCAGGCTGTGTTGCAGATTCTGGTTGCTGCATTTATCTTCACTGTTTCCTGTAGTGAGTGTGTATGGATACTGACACCTACCACTATATTTCATATGTATTAATATATATATATATATATATATATATATATATATATATATATATATATATATGTGTATGTATGTGTACATATACATACTTTCATATATGTACATTACCTTATATTATTATGTACAAGCTAACAATTGCAGGGCTGTTACTGTTAACACTAAACTAGTATGGGAATACAGTCGTTCAGGCATTACAAATCTACCTGACATGCTTTGGGTAGCACACATCCTATATTACCTATATATTGATTCCTACTATTACATGTAAAATTTATTTCAGCACTATGTTCTTGTATGAGAGTTATGGCTTAGTGGTAGGTCATACAGACTAGTGTTACCAAGGGGCTTGGAACTGACAGTAGGAATTATTTTCTTTCAAACTGAGTTTAGGACCTGGCAATCAAAGTGCTGAAGGCACCTTTACGCAGTTAAAAGGGTTATTAAGTCTCACAGGAGTCAGGCTGTGTTGTAGATTGTGGTTGACACATTTATTTTCACTGTTTCTTGTAGTGAGTGTGTGTGAATACTGACACCTACCACTATATTTCACATGTATTAATATATTTATATATATATATATATATATATATATATATATATATATATATATATATACATATGTGTACATATAATACTTTCATATATGAACATTACCTCACATTATTATGTACAAGCTAACAATTAGCAGGGCTGTTTCCGTGAACACTAAACTAGTGTGGGAATCCAGTAATTCAGGCATTAAAATCTACCTGACATGCTTTGGGTAGTACACATCCTATATTACCTTTCTATTGATTCGTAGTATTACATGTTATATTTATTTTAGCACTATGTTCTTGTATGAGAGTCATGGCTTAGTGGTAAGTCATACAGTCTAGTGTTACCAGGGTCCTGGGTTCGAGACTGACAGTGGGAATTTATTTTTCTTTCGGAATGTGTACAAGACCTGTTAATCAAAAGTGCCAAAGGCACTTTTAAGCACTTAAAACCAGGTCTGCGCTCATTTGCGCAGAGCTCATGCACGTGCACTGGCGGTGAGCTCCGCGCACACAAGCGCACACCCGCGCTATTTTCTTTGAAAGAAAAGAAAAAGGGGTGACAGGAAAGTGGTGAGAAAGGGGTCACAAAGAGGGTAAGACAGTAAGGAAACAAGCTTGGAATTTGCAGGAAGGATGTAGGTGAGGCCCATAGCTGCCCATGTCTTACCCAGCAACAGCTGTGCATTTGTATGCAATTTGGTGTGACATTTGGAACCTTCCACCCCTGAGAGAGGTGTCAGGACAACATTAATATCTGTTGTACAGCCAATTGTAATTAACAGTTTTGATGTCCAGCGGACATGTGTGCAACATGGACAGCTATGTATGGGGCATAATTTTTTTGTGGGTACAGAGTGCCCTTTTTTTTTTTATCAGGTGAGAGTGGTATGTCAGGTGAGGTAGTCGGTATAGCTGGGGAGGTAGGTTGGGTAGGTTAACAGACAAGACAGACAAGACGCATACAGGGGCGGTGTATGACACATGTGGGGGGGTTACACAATTGACGGGGGCGGAGGTTGGGATATCCATGGCACATGAGCCCACAGATGGCAACAGTGGAACTGATATCCCCACCCATAGGCAGCTGCCACTGTTCCTTCACAGCCCAGGACGGGGCTGTGCTGGGGGCTGTGCGGGCGGGACAACGGGCAAGTCCGTAAGCTGTGCCACCCGGGCCTCAAGCTGGCGTAGGGGCCCAAGGACAGAGTCTTGGATCTCCCTTCACACCACAGACCGGACACCTTGGAGGGTGAGTGGACGTGCTCCTCCAGCCACACTTGCAGAGGGGGGACGGGCCCCATCCCCTGCAGCGCTTCCACCCGAAGGTGGCACAGGGCCACCGGAGGAGGATCCAGCCTGGGCACTAGTGCCAGGTGCACTCGCCAGCTGAGGTGGTATCAGCTAGTTGAATTCCTTACATACATAAGTAAAATGTATCTTACTCATTAGTGTGGCGTTGGGCATATCCCGGGCCTCCTGGATCCATTGGGTCAACTGGTCTTGCTTACGTCGCTTCAGGTCCGCATGGTGGTGATGGACCTGCTCACCAGTGCGTGGAATGCCAGTAGCACTTGTCAGATCAAGAGCCATCTGGTCCCATGCCTCCGCCCTGTACGCTCCCCATGAGACCTGGCCCTGCATGAGTTGGGCCTCATGATGGTGAACTAGGAGCCAGACCATGTATCTGGACTCCTCAACGCCCCACCGCTGTGCTCGAAAGCAATGTCCCTCCCCTACTCCACTCATTCTGCCTGCAGGTCTAGTCTACAATCGTTTATGCTGTGTATTCCCACCTATGGGGCTTATATATGCCGATTTTCCCGCACATTTCTATGATTGACCATTTTGGAATTGTATCAACTTCACAGAAACTGCTTTATCATGCTCCATTTTGGATTACATCCTATATATATGCTATTTCTGCATTTCTAAGTACTGCTGTCATAGCTTAGTGGTTTAGTACCTTGACTCTAGTGCATGTTATCCTGGGTTCGAATCTGACCACTGACTTTTACATTTTAGGACTGTCTGGGAATGGCTTCAGGACCTGTCATTCAATCATGCCAAAAGCACTTTTAAACACTTTAAAACCAGGTCTGCGCTCGTTTGCGCAGACCTCACGCATGCGCACCGCCGGTTAGCTTGTGGGAGTGTCGCGCAAACGGTGTGCACTGGATTAAACCTTAATTGGCTAGTAACACACATGTTAAACGTAGCGCAGCTGGTTGCACACAGTTTGAGCCTGTTAAACCAGTCCTTAGCTATGGGCAAGCAGTTTGCAGTTTGTGAAACACTACTTAGCTACGGGCACTCTGTCTCACTGCAGTTTAGCTATCAGTACATTTCTAAAGATTTTTATTATTGTATTACTTGCAAATATATGCTCCATTTCATTCCATTTTACAAAAGAAAATACTTTTACATTTGTACAATACTGTCTGGGGCCTTTTTAGTGCTTATTTACAAAAAAAAAAAGTTGTTGTGTGGGCTCGAACCTTGCCTGCCTGTTCTCAAGCCGACAACTCTACCGCTATGCTATTACTTCTTGGCTTACTTTGCATATTTAGTTCTTATATCCTTTTCCACTTATTGCTAACTGCAGTTGCACTAGTGGCACACCCGCGCACACGAGCGCACACAGTAGCAAACATTTACGGGATTTAAAAAAAATAAAACAGTTTTTATTTTCATTTTACAACATCTGTTCACTTTTTACATTGCTGGTCTGTGGGGGCATGTGTTGTGTAGTGTGGTTATTCACATTTCCATGGCTTCCCTCGTGGCTGTTTACTTTCAGCCATTCTAGACTTCTGGGGGCGTGTCTACAGACACGCCCCCTACTCTCTTACATGGACCGTGTAAGAGTTACAGTGTGATTCAGCATGCCTCATGCACCTCATGCATATGCATGACATGCTGACATCACACCGTTTAACTGCAGCCTCCGTGTAAGAGTTATAACTCTTACATGGAGGCTTCCTGAATCCTGCCCATATGTTCGACTTTTGGAATCCTGACCATGTGTAACGGACATCTCCGTGCAGTGCAAAATGGAAATATTTCCATTTCTGCACTGTAGTGCGATCTCGGAGTTGGTATATTAAAGTTACGGGGAGTGTGGGGGTGCAGGTGGTGTAGCCCCCCTGCTAACAATAAGAAAGTGTGTTAATGTTGTGTAATTTTTTTTTTTTTTACATGTTCGAAATTGTGGAAGTCGAACATATGGTCTCGGCCATGTGAGTTTTGGCTTTCTGCAGTTTTGATCATGTATAGTAGACCCGCCCTTTCATGCCAAACAATGGTCTTTTGTAAACTAAATGTTAAAGTGTAGCTTAGATTTTAAAGTGTGCCAATTCCATGACACAGTGGGGTAGAGTCATAACTGTGGCCCAGATAACCTAGGATACTGTGTCACCAGAGTGCTGGGAGTGGATGTGAGTAGCTAAGGCCAGTCCATACTAATTGGGGAAAGGTATGCCTCAGCCCAATGTATACCTAATATCATACCCACTGAAGCAATACAAAGTACTACAGTCCTAATAAGCTGCAGCTTTCACTGAGTAACCACAGTTATACCCACTGAGTTCACGAGTCACATGGCATGGCATGATAGGATACCATGCACATCAACCTGCTATGTGGAGTAATGAGGTTGGATGGTGCATTAAAACCCTCATGGCTGCTGAATGATGGCTGCTAGTGACTGTCTCTTTGACATGTATAATAATTGATCTAGTAGATTTATAGTACACAGCTAGGAGAAAAGTTATATTTATTTTATTTTGTTTTGACATTTGCTAACAGGGTATGTCCGATCGAACTTGAGCTCATTTTCAGTGGAGACCTAGGAAGAAAAGCTCCAAGAACAGAATACAGTTTAATGTTTAGAAAGTAGAGAGTAGTAAGCATCTAATATAAATTATGTCTAACACATAATTAGCTGTATAAACAAGTTAAAAGTACAATGTAGTAGTGGTATATACAGAAGTTTCTTCAACTAGCAATAATTTTAATACAGAAAGTAGCTGTGTTCACATTCTATACTATACTTTTAGTAAATAAAATTCTAATAGAGAAATAGTAGCTACATACACTGTTAAAGATTCAAAAAGGCAATAAGAGGTATATCAGAAGGTAGTGGGATAAGGTGAATGCAGTAGAGAATGGCAGTTACCTTAGGCATAGTTCAGTGACTGAAGCAGAAGAAAGTAGGGATGAGGAGTTTGGAGTTGGAAGTCAGAGCACGGGGTAGGTGGAGTAGAAGTATGAGTAATAGAATAGAGAGAGGAAGGACTTTGGGAGGGGCAAGGTCATGAGTTCCAGACAGTTTCTTTTAAGGTTTTTTGAATTCATGTGCATTGGAAATAGTTCTGGTGTTAAGTGGTAGTCTATTCCAGGCTTGGGCAATTGAGTTGCCACAAAGGTGTTTGCTAATAGTTTGTTTGGGTTTACAGATTTCAAGGAGGTACTGGTCAGAGCTTTGGAGTGAGTGATTTGGAGTATACAGATAGATGAGGGGGGAGTTGGATGGGCAGGAAGTAGGTTCATTGCAAATGGAGTGTATTATGAGGAGCTGAGGTAGTAGGAGTTGTTGGTGGAATTCAAACCAATTAAGAGATTTGAGAGACTGGCAGTATTGGGAATTGCAGGGTTGGTTTGCAGCGAACCTTGCAATTTTACTAGCTTGGTTTTTAAAGACTGGAGGTTTGTTAGAATAGGAAATCAATAGAGAAGACTGGGAAGAAAGTGGGCATAGGCAAAGGAGAGTCTAGAGTCTTTGGTGAGAAATTTTTAATCTCTGTATAGTAAGCCCAGTTTTTGGTGATTTTTTTATGCAATAATGGATGTGTTGGTCAAATCTGAAGGATATGAGAGTAGAGGTTGTGTTGAGTTTGGGTCGGAAGCCATGTTGGCTGGGAATAGTAGATTTTCTTTAAGAAGATAGTCCATGAGCTATTTGTGTACACATTTCTTGAGTATTTTTGAGAGGGGATGAAGTATGGATATGGGGCAGTAGTTTGAGAGTTCAGTGGAGTAACCTCCCTTGTGGTTAGGAATAGTATAGAATTGTTTTCACAGAGTGGGAATGGTGGATTCATGGATTAATTGGTTTATTAGTATGGGGATAGGTAGGCTATTGAAGCAGCTGCTAGGTTGAGGAAGAGGGGTGGACGTTTGCTGATGGAGAGCATGGCTTTTAATTTGTTAAGCAGGGATTTAATGTAGGCAGTGGGAACAGGTTTAAGTAAGAATAAGTATTTTGTGCTGGTGCAGGGGGATGAGAGAGGTTGGAGGTGCTATTATTGAGGGTTAGTTTAGTGATAGAGTCAATGAAGTAGGAGTTTAGAATGGAGACAGTTTCTAGAAGAGTGTTGTTGGGCATGAGCTAGTTGTAGAAGGATTTCATGAATGGAGGATCTTATTAATGGTATTCCAGAATGTCCTAGGGTTGCAATGGTGACTTGACTGGGGCTTTAAGTAAAAGTGTTTCTGATCTTTGTTGATGTGTTTTTTTCATGAGGTTTCTATGTTCTTTGTAGGTTTGGAGATGGATAGGGGATTTAGTCTTAAGCCAGATTTTCCAGGCATTGTCTCTTTTGGTAATTAGTGAGCGAGTGGATTGAGACAGCCATGGTGCAAAGAGGGATTTTAGTCTAATTCTCTGAAGTGGAGCAAGGGAGTTAAGGATGTCTAAAATAATGTTTTAAACTTGTGTACAGTGTCATCTAAGGATAAGTGAAATAGGAAGGACCAGTTGATGGAGGAGAGTCTATTGTTAAATTCATCTGGTTGAAATTTGAGAGACTATAGCTTTCTTTGAATTTGTGGGGACTAGCAAGTTGAAGGCAGTATCTTTGGATGCAGATGGGAGAGTGGTCACTTAAAGAATCTGATAGAGTTTTGGGGTTGTGCTAAAGGTCAAAATTGCATAAAAGGATCCAGTCCAGGATGGAGCTGCAGTTGGTTGGCTTGTTAAAGTGGGTCGGGGTAGTGATAAGTTGTGAGAAGCCGTGTAGATTAATACTGCGATTTGGGGATTCAGACGTTAGGGTTTGCCTATCTATGTTGATGTCTCCTAGGAGGATAGTTTCATTATTTATGTCATGTGTGATCCAGGAAAGGATATGTTCCAGTATGGGAATATTGTTACTTGGGGGATATATAGAGCAGCAATAGTAAGTTTTTGTGGCTATTTGGTTTGCAGTTAACTAATATAGTATAGTTTAACTTGGGGTGTGGAATGGAAGAAAAAGACAGATTGAGGTGGCTAGCATAAATTATGGCTACTCCTCCTTTTTTGTGGACTCTGTCTAAGTGGAGGATATGGTATCTAGGGGGGAGGAGAATTTCATTGTCAGAGATGTGGGGTTTGAGCCAAGTTTCTGTTATAGTTACTATGTTGGGTGAGTGTTGGGCTATCCAAGAGTGGAACTCACTGACTTTGTTGAGAATGCTTCTTATATTTAAAGACTATAGGTTTAAGATGTTGGAAGGGGAGTTGGCATGAGGGGAGGGTGGTTGTGAGGACAGGGTGTTAAGAGAGGGAGAGGAGAAGGGGCCAGAGTTTGGTTGTATATCTCCAGAAAGGAATATGCATTTGTGTTTAAATAGCAGAGTAGGCATTTTTGGGTTGTATGAATGATATTTAAGCTTGTTTTTTTAGAGGGTGAGAGGGATGGAGGTTATTTGTAATTTTGAGTAAGAATTGGTTTGTGTGGTTAGATATAGAGGGTAATTTAGAGAAGGTATGGTGAGTTGAAGGTTAAAAATGGGGAGAATAGAAGTAGGAGAAGGGTTAGAGATAGTGTGGCATGATAGGTGGAAAGATGGGAAAGTAGAAGAAGAAGAGGAGTGAGAATGAAGATGACTAGCATGCTAGGAAGGGAAGAGGGAAAATGTGAGATGTAAGAGGTTGAGGGGAGATAGGATGAAAGATAATGTAAATAAAAGAAAGAAGGAAGGTGTGATCTGGTGAAAAGGAGAGTGAAGGAGCTGTATGGTGAGGATGCAGTGGGTTGAGTAGGAAGTATACAGGATTTGATGTCTTGGGAATGAGTAGACAGATATTGTATGTAGGTAGGGGTGTGTTGTGTTTGCATTGGTGTGGTGGTAGGTTTGATTAGGTGGAGGTGTGCAGTTGGGGTGTGTGGATAGATAGGATGAGGATGGGTGTGATTGGAAGGAAAGGAGTGGAAGGTGAGGGAGGGAAGGGGAGGGGATAGAGATGTTAGAGTATAAATTTAGAGAGAGTGGGGGTGGGTGGGAATGAGGGTAGGATAGGGGAGTACCATGAGCCTTAGCAAAGTGAGGATGAAAGCACTGAGTTGAACCCAAACGGAAGTTCAGTTTGGACCAAAAAACAATCAGTAATTAAGTATTAGACAGTTGTTGTAGGCGCTATGGTTCAGAGTAAGCAGAAAGGCTCAGTTATAACAAGATAAAGCACAGATATGGCAGTACAAAGGCAGACATATGCAATCTGAGAAAGAAGTTTTATACTGTTATTTTTGAGGTTGGTACAATAAGATGAGTGGTTGGCTGATATTGCAGTGAGAATGGGGAAAGGAGTAATGCTGACAGAGAAAGAGTTTAGAGAATGAGAGCCAGGGCAAAATAAATTGCATTCTGATGGTGTATGTGGCATCACTAAGAATGCAGCATGAGATATACAGAGAGTTTCAGACATACAGTACTTTGCAAAGGGAGATTTTGTGATGCCGGGGCTTTGGGACTTTAATGGGTTCCTTTGTGTATGCTGGCCTTGTCCAGAAAATGTAGAGCTTCTGTATGTTAGGGTGCTTGCAGGTTGCTATGCTTTGGACTTAGGAAAAAAAAGGAGGGGAAAAGGCAGGGATTCGTTTGCTAAAGATGCAGTGAAGATAGAAGGCTACAGATAAAATGAGGTGGGGCAGTAATGGTGAAATTAAAAGCATAATATAATGACAACAAAGGTTTTAGCACCTTAGTGCAGGCAGGAGAAGTAAATGGGAGGAGGTTAGCACAAGAACATAGAAAGAGTAGAGATTCAGAAAATGAAGGTGACCAAAAGTAGGTAGTTCTGTATAATCATAATATGCAGTGGAGGATTAAAACCATTTAGTTAGTACAATAATGCATTATATGTTTATGCCTTTTTAAAGAATACATTCATTATAGTAGCTAAATCACTGGTATATGAAATTACCAAGGTTAGCTTTGCATGGCATACAGAATTTCAGAAAAAAATATATAAAGTCTATGGAAAAAAAAGAAAAAAAAGCTGTGCTGTATATAGCAACTATATTTGCAGTAGAGTATGCGTGTGAATAGTGACCAAATTTATTTATCTCTGAGGTGAAAAACAAACTACCTTTACAAACCTATGACAGTACAAAGAAATCAGGAAAAATACAAATTATAACTGTTGTAATCAGTATACTGTTGTCAGGAAGGCATTCAGTAGATTCAAATGGTTAATCTAAACAATATAAAACACTACTGCCAACATATTTTATCAAATGCACACGTTCTAAATGCAGCCACTATTAGCAATGCAATACTGCTTGGTAATTAGATCCTTGCTGGTGGTTGCTAGTACACAATGATTATAGACTGAGATTGGATAAGTACCTAAAACTCATTTAAAAAAACAGGGATAATTATACCTTCTAACAGTAAAAATAGAAAAAAAATACTGTAAAGGACAGCCGTACACCAGCAGAAGCAGTGATTGATACAGTGGATAGGAGCAGACTGAAAAAGACGGCGCCAAACACAGAGTTCTAAATGGCGCAAGGCACGTGGTGAAAATCCTGTGCTAGAGTGCCGTTAATGATAAATGACAATAACTAAAGATGTTGTTTTGTCTTTTTGGCTTTGTCCGGTTAGGGGTTGCCACAGCGGAACTCCGGTCCGCTAATGATTGGCAGTAGATTTTTATGGTGCCGAGTTGCCAGCCCGACGCCCAACCTTCAGTGAAGGCACGCCCATTCACGCATGTCTTTCGGAGGCCACTCAACCGTGGGGAAGACATGCAGACTCCACACAGAAGGCACTCCAGCTGAGAATCGAACAGATGAAATTGGAGCCAGTCAGAGGTTTGGACCACAAAACAATCAGTACGTAAGTACAAGACAGCTGTTGCAGGACCTATGGTTCAGTATAAATATATACTACCAATGTTCTCCAACTGAAATAAACTAAATGTAAATACCTTTTATAAATTGCACTACTGATGCATTTACATTGCCCTTAACTGAGCTCCTGCTTACTGCAGTCTGTGAGAAATTTCTTTCAGGTTATAAGTTTGTAATGAACATTTATTTATTTTATTTTATCTAACTTTATATATTAACAGGAAGTTCATCAGTGGGGCCTAAGGAACTCCAGCTTTGAAGACCTGAGCTAGAAAACTGTCTTTAGTAGGTATAGAATAAGCCACATTTGAACACTAGAAGAAAGCTTCTGGAAACGTAGGCCCCTTATCAGCAGACACTGTCCAGTTTGGCAGAATACTAATGTTTAGCGGTAAAATAAAAGGGAGGATGCAGTCTCCATTATTAAGTACCTACTAAATAGGATAAAATTCAAGTTAACTGGAACAGTTACAACTAAGACCAGACTCCAGACTGGTGTCAGCACATAGAGAAAGTAGTGGTCTTAACAGATAAAGGATCAGCTGTTATAGACTAAATGTAGTCATCAAGGGGTAATATTTGTAGAGCCATTTCTATTACAAATTTCTTTATTATCTTTTGGTGATATAAATCTATCCAACCTATATGGCATTTGTTTGATGAAAACAAAATCAAAGACTATAGAGTCTTGTAAGATAAAAGTGAATGGTATAATCTACTGTTGGGTATCTTTTATCAAATATTCAGATGAAGATAATATTGTTAGTAACATATCAGCCTCAGTAATGATTTTTTTATTTGTGGTTAAACACTGGACTTTAAAGAGAAAATGTCTTATTGAGGACGTGGCACTTTTTTATAAAATCTGCACTCACTTCTTGGAAATTCTCACGGAAGTTTATTCAAGGCTTTAACAAGTTTCCATAGTTATGGTCTAAATGAGACTTAGTCTGCTGCATTGATCATTAAAATGTTACAGACCTGTATAATCAATATTAGATCACTACCACCTGTGATGCCTTACATGGTAGACCTTCATCTTCCTGCACCAGTTATTTATGTGGATTGCTTAAACAGAAGAAGAAAAAAGAAATAAAGAAAGAAAAAATAAAAATCTATTTTATTGTTCACAATTACTATTTTAATTAGTATAGTCACTTTCTGTACTTCATATCTGTGGCCAGAACATTGACTGTTTTGAAGGAATGCTAATGGGAACTGCTGATATGGATTTTGACTGTAATGTTAATATTATATTATCACATCATATCTGTTTTCCCCCCTGGTGGAAATGTTTTAGTCTTTTAGACATTTACTGATGTAACTTAAACTGCTGATTAAATATGCGATTATTAAGAAAAAAACAACAAACGTAATACTGTCATGTCTACAGTGGTGCAATGGTTCTGTTTTGCCTTTTTATTTTGCATTATGTACATTCATCTTTTGATCAACCAGTTGAAGACTTGCACATGTAACTCAAAGATCTGCCACAACAATTAACTGACTTCTGATCTCAAATATCAATCAAAACTATCAAATCTGATGCAAGGATCTACAACCCAATAAAGTCATGAGGCTGATACTTACCCTACTTCTAGGAAGATAAAGCAGGACAAGCATTTGTAAATGGCCATGCAATCGTAATAAAATACCAAGAAGATATAGGTGACATCATTTAGAATAAGGAAATATGCTCAGGTTGAATGGTTAAACAGGGAAAATAAATAAAATGTAATGAACATGAGCTTCTGAACTGTTAGCTTTCTCTTCCTTTTGATCATCATATAAATTATTGCCAATTTTATAATTGTGTCAGCTGTGTGTGTAGTTTTGCTTGATTCATAATAAAGTAAGACTGGATTTCACTTTTATTTATACCCTGAGTTCATTTTAAGCCTCAGTAGTAAATATGAATAGAATGAATCTCAACTGTGGAAGGAAGCTATTAGTCCTCAAGGGAGATAAACAGATGTCCGAGTTCTACATTTTCAGTTTGAGATGTTGTTAAGACTGTATATAAACTAGGAACTTTTAGTAGGAATACAGCAATCTGTGAAATGTATACAATTATATAAAATTTGCAATAGTTTTTTTCTCTGAAATATGGCCAATACCTAAAGCATAAAATGTGGAAAAAATATGCAAATAAGACAGCAAGATATGTAATAGTTTATTGTGAAGCTGCAACTAGAAGCTGAAAGTCTAATGTAAAGTGCAAAGGTGTAAGTTTTTTTTCTGTGTGGGTAGCAGAGACAAAAGTACACAGAGACAGAAAAACACACTCATAGACAAACACAACATCAAACACCCCCCAACACACACACACACACACACACACACACACACACACACACACACACACACACACACACACACACGCACACACACCCACACACACACACACACACTTTTAGTTATCCAGGCTAAAACAGCTCTCACCTGTTACTTAAAGGACCACTATAAGCAAATGATAAAAAAATATATATTTTTATCTAGTTGTGAATTTCTGCACCTCTCAAAACTGCTTGCCACAAAATAAGTAGTCATTCCTAATTTTATTTATTTTTTTACCCTTGTCTGCCCTCACGGGTACAGACATCCTGATGAGAGTATTTTCCTTTGGAAAGCTAAACTTGTCCCAAAATAGGTTCATAGGTAGGTACTAGGCTATCTGCCCGAGGGCATTTATAAGCCCAGCCAGAGTGTGGTCCATTGATTATTTAACTGATCCTATATCAAGCAGAGCCAATTAAGTGATCCAGGGGTGTATTTTCTGTTACCCATCCACTCGTCAAGGTTACTCTTGAAGAGTGTTAGTGAGGGGCTCTGCCTGATGTAATTTGGAATTTTGTTCCAAAGCATGGGGAGTCTCTGTGACAGCAGTCTATCCCTCCAGCATGTTCTATTTATTGTTGTGGCAAGGTTTGGCTCACTAGAGCGCGTGGCTCGCAGTGACTTGGATTTCTTTAGGTGGAGCATGTCCATCAATTCTGAGTTGGACATGGCTTTGTAAGTCAGGCAGAGATCACCTCTGAGTAAGCGATATGCCACTGAGTACAGCTGGAGTTTTTCAGTCGGGCTGCATAGGACATATGTTTGAGACCAGTAATCCTCTTGGTGAGGTACTTTTGTGGTCTTTCCAGCTGCTGGAAGTGTCTTGTGAGGTACATCCCAAATGGGGCATTGTACTCTATGATGGGTCTGATGAGTGACGAGTAGAGAGGCACTATGACCTCTTTATTTCTAGATGCGAACCCTTTAGTAATTAGATGGGCCACATAGAAGGATTTCCTAACTACTTTGGCAATATGATTGTCAAAGATGAGATTACTATCTACCTGGGTTCCCAGATCTCTTATTACCCCTTCTGTGTTAAGGAGGCTGCCACCTATGTGGTAATTCGTGGGTGTTTTGTTTTTCCCAAACGGGATGACTATGCATTTTTTGGCATTTAGCTTGAGGCCATGACTTTGACACCAGGTGTCCGTCTCAGTAAGGCCCTTTTGGAGGATGTCTGTATCAGCCAGAGAGTCAATTATGGCTCCCAGTTTGCAGTCTTCGGCGAACTTGGTTAGCCATAGTCCTCCTGTGTTTGCCTGTACTTGTGAGAAGTATATGCCGAACAGTAGGGTACCCAGGACTCCTAAAATGCATACCATAAAATGCAGTATAACAGCCTGATTGTGTGAGAATAAATAGGTGGTCTGCACTGAGATTTACAAATGTTCCTACTGATGTATTTCACATTCTCTGAAAGAAGCTTGCAAAAGTGTCAATAAATTACAGAGATAAAAAAGACTTTTTGCAAAGAGCAGTTTTGTTAGTTTCAGTTCCTGATCAAGTTACTCCTCCCATCTCTCCTCGTTCAATGAGCTAGAATTTCACATTTCCAGCTTGGCTAGGTTCAGCTAATTAGTCAGCTTTGCATGACAGTAGATGTCACAGAAATCACAGCCTGGTATGTCCCTAAAACTCTTCCTTCAATATTCACCTTACTAAATTTCATCTCCTTCCAGCATCCATTAAAGGAAAACTCCACCTTAGAACTCAAAAAACATATTTTTTTCATTGTATCTTTGCTTTTGAGCTATTTAAATGTCTCAAAATCACTACAAGTGCTTCTTTTTCAATTTTAATGTGTTTCTCTCAAAATGGCAGATGATGGGGGCCTGCCTTGATAATGTGATTTTGTTTTCTTGCTTTCATTCCTTCTTCCTATAATACATTTCAAGTCTTCTTTATATAACTCATGCTAGACATAAGGAAATGGTACTGTTTTATCATGCCATTAAGACTGAATGGCAGGACTGTGAAGCACTGTCATCTAAGCACACCTTCTGTAACAGAGCTGCTTCTATGTTTACTTGACTGAGCCTCATTTATGTGTCTGTCAGAGCTTGTTCTATGCTATAAATAGCTGTTAGCTACTTGCAGTAAAAGAAAGCAAATAAAACGTTTTTGTAAGAGGAGTCTTTTGTAGTCCTAACAAATTTGGCAAACCCTCCCCCGCACTCTCATGCTGAGGTGTTAAAACTCTTACTCCAGTAAATGATCCTTGCTGTACGTGTACTAGTGACAAGTGGTAGGACTCTAAACTTAGTCTGTCTGTTACTTCCCAATGGCTTCAGTGGGAAGATTTTTCTCTCTCATGAATGATGCAGACTTAAAATGTACTTTACTAGTTCCTCAATTATTTCTGTCATGTACACCCTCTTTTTTTTCTATTTCATATTTATTTATACTTTGGTAACCAGGAAAGTGAACTGGTCCCAGGACCCTTTTCAACCACAACTTAGGCTACATTGGCAAAGATAATAACAATTATTAAATGCACTGAGCAATACAAAGAAAAAAAAAATACTGACATAAAACATTGACCAAGGCTGCATGTGCAACACATAGCCAATGTGTGACAGTGACCAAGTAAATCATTGACCATCATTTACTAGAATGCTTACATTAATAATGCTTAACTGTACTATGTTGGTTATTATAAATAATTAATTGTATGCACACATATTGTGTGCGCACACACACACACACACACACACACACACACACACACACACACACACACACACACACACACACACACACACACACTCACATAGCCGGCCTTAGGCGTAAGCCAAGTAGGTGGCTGCCTAGGGTGCCGCTCTAGCAAGGGCACTTTTCCAGTAAACTGGACGGTGTAAAGTGACCAGGATGGGGGCACCAGGTGGTATCAGGGGGTGCTGTGGAGTCCTTTTCCTAGGGCACCACTTGCTCTAAGGCTGACACTGCACACACACACACACACACACACACACACACACACACACACACACACACACACACACACACACACACACACACACACACAAAGTGTGTATGCATTTGTATGCATTTAAACACAGTTAAGTACTTCTGATTTCCTTTTCTTAGTGTTTTCTAATGTAAGGGCACATAGTGAATGTATGTTAAAGTAAATTCAGCAGTATATTATGGTTGCACTCTAACAATGTAAGGACTGACTGAAAGTCAGTAGGAATCTCTTACAATGGATCTGTATGTACCAGATATGCACCCCCCCTCTGGAATGATGTAACAAAAAAGCATAAAATACTTTTTTTATGAACAGTATCAATACACCTAGTTGATAGGGTTGCCACCTGACTCTCTTTCTACAGTTCTGGCCTGTGTGTGTGTGTGTGTGGGGGGGGGGGGGGGCTTGAAAATGGTAAATGCATTGATGTTTTACAAGAAAAGACTTTTCTCTAAATGTCACAGAAATTTTTGATACTACATTTAAGTTATCTTAACATATAAAGTATTATATATAACATGTAAAGCTTAGCATTTCAATATTGTGTTGCTGCTTATGTAACAATTGCCTTTACAGGAAACTGTAACAGGAACTTAACAATATTCTAAAACATAGTAACTGGAAGCCATTACTAACCCTAGGCTTAGACCAAGCCATTGACTACTTTAACAGTACTCTCACCGATGTCCTTAATACAATCAAAACCAAGGCAAACTATGCACCATGGCTAAGTAGGGATACTAGAGTTCTACTAAAATTTAGAGACAAGGCTTGGAAAACCTGGAAGAGGGATAATACTAGTCTAGCCAAACAAAACTACCAACACCTCAGAAACCTGGCCAAGAGACAAACCAAATTTGATAAACAGAATTATTTCTCTGGTATCCAAAATAAACATTCAAAAGATCCCCAGAAGTTTTGGCATGCTATTAACTCTGTACTTAAACCAGGCAAAACTACCACTCCTGCTCTAAACTCTACCAATAATACTAAGGACATAGCCTCCCAATTTAATCACTTCACTGAATCTGTCTTAACTTTGTCCTCTCAACTAACCAAAATAAACCTACATATAGCCCAAAAAGGCCCAGACGACATCCCCTCCTTTACTCTCTTACCTGTCCTTACCTCCACAATTAAAAAAACTCCTCCTAAAACTGAAATCTACCACCCTTGCTGCTGACAATTTACCAACCAACTTCCTAAAAATATCGACTGAATCCTTATGTTACCCTATTTCTATTCTCATCAACTGCTCAATACAGGAAGCATATATCCCACAACTTTGGAAGGTATCATACATTATTCCACTTCATAAAAGTGGAAATTCTTACGAATATTCAAATTATCACCTCATCGTCATTCTATCTCCCTTATCTAAACTACTCGAGGAATGTATACACTCTCAAGTTATGCATTTCCTAAACTTACACAATCTCCTCTCCCCCACACAACACGGCGTCCGGCAACACCATAGCACAACAACTGCTCTGCTCCCCTTTACTAACCTAGTTAACCAACACAGAAATAACAATCACTTTGTATCTGCTATATTCTTAGACCTCTCCAAGGCATTTGACATGGTCTCATATTCCATAGTACTAGACACCCTAGCTTCCCTATCCTTTGCCCCTTCCACTATAGCCTGGTTTAAAAGCTAACTGTTAGACAGGCAGCAATCTGTCCAATGGCAAGGTGCGTTATCCCCCCCTACTTCCATCTACCAGAGGTGTACCACAAGGCTCAATATTAGGTCCACTTCTTTTCTCCATATTTACTAATATTCCCCATACCACCACACAACAGGCCTCACTTATACAGTATGCAGATGCTTCAACTCTTATCTGTGCTGCTCCATCACTAGCCACCCTTTGACAACTCACCCAGGAATCATTCAGCTCTGTGGAAAGTTGGATCACTAAGATCCTACTAATCCTAAACCCTAACAAAACTAAACTGTTGCTCTTCACCCCCAACAAAACCATGTCCACTCCTCCACCCTTCACTTTCTCCACCAATAATGGTACTATCATCTCTCCCTCTGACCACACCAAACTCCTAGGCATAGAAATCGACAAAAACCTACACTTTGATGTCCATATTTCACAAATTATAAAAAAAGTCTATAAAAAATTGGAACACTTTACAGTCACAGGAAATTCTTCACAAATGAAGCATGGATTACCCTAGCCCAAACTCACCTATTGTCCACCCTAATGTATGCTCACCAATTCTTACTCAGGTCAGAAAACTTGACCTCACCAGACTTGAATCATGTTATAATAAAATCGCCAAGTTGGCTAACAGCTCCACCTTCAGAACCCATCACTGCCAGGCTTTAAGGGAACTACAATGGCTAGAACTTCCCCAGCTACTAAACTATCACCAGATTGTCATTGTCTTCAATATTGTAAGACAAACTGATGAAACCCCAGCACTAAGCCAACTTCTCACTCACTATAAAACAAATTGTCCTCTCAGCTCTACAGACAAATA
Organism: Protopterus annectens; assembly: GCF_019279795.1. Classification (NCBI taxonomy): domain Eukaryota; kingdom Metazoa; phylum Chordata; order Ceratodontiformes; family Protopteridae; genus Protopterus; species Protopterus annectens. The sequence goes on from NC_056745.1 coordinate 671,766,255, forward strand.
ATTCCTCTGTATCTCAAGGGCTAATAACACTGCAGGTTAAAGCACTATTCTCTCACACCAAAGCCAGAACCTAGAATAACCTCCCTTCTACTCTGATTTCTGCCACTACTACTACTCAGTTCAAAAACTCACTCAAATCACAATAAATACCTGGTTATTCCCATGCATTACATAATTGCTCTGTCTTACCACTATATATACCTCACTTCCTATAACATCTAATGTAGTATCTGCTACAGTTTTAGGAAACATTTTACTGCTGAATTAAATTGTATTATTAGTTCGTGTTTAACTACCTTATCTATATTTATTCCTGTACAGTTATCTCTTGTGTTTAATACTAGCTGAACTATGTTAACTTAGATTATCTCTGCATATATATTCTGTTGTTGTTGTTGCTTATTAGCATATTCTGATTTTTTCATATTGTGTATTTTTTATCTCACTGTGGAGCTTTTCTCCCTGGGCCTCTGCCGAAAATGGACATATATCCAGTCGGACCATCTCAGTAAACAAATGTAAAATAAAATAAATAAAAATAAATAAATAAATAAACTTTAAACCCCAGACTAATCTAATTGATTTGTTTTGCTATGAAAAGGGAGTATTAAGTTCTCCTCCCCTCTGCAATAAAAACAGTAGAAAACAGTGTGACACCAGTGCCCTGGCCCAGCAATCAAAGAGCCTCAATCCTTACCGCTAACACCAGAGAGGGTGTCTCATATGAGAGGAAAGGATAACAAATACAGATAGTAAAGTGCAATTTCCCTTAAGAGCACACAGAGATCACAGTCAGTCCGAGGCTGGTCTGTCCCTTGCTCCTCAGGTCCCCAATATGACTCCCCACTGGCACAGCTATAGGGTCCAGATCTCAGCCAGCTGGGCAAGCTAAAATCTCCAGCACCCTCTCTGTCCAACCAGTGCTTTGTGTCCCTGCCCAAGTAGCTGCCATACACACACTTTGAGATAAGAGTTTATACAACCACACAGACACTTCTGGGGAAGACTGGCACAGGTTCTCCAGCTGTGCCTCATTTACACAGACTATATGGTAGAAATCACTGCCACCACCCAGCTAATAATTATCATCTACTCAAAGGCCCTTTAAAGGGTGTCCAATTATTACTGTGCAATATTATTATCCAATTGATAGTCTAGCCCATGGCTAAAGCTATAGGAGTGGCTTTGTACAATTTTACCAAAGGCATACAAGTACTCTAAAGAGCTTAAATTATCTCTACAGAAACCAGCCACAGTTAAAAGGTTTTAAAATATTTAATAATAAATAATTAAAACCACAAGACAATACTTTTTGCTACAAAGTGCTAGTCAAAAGAGTTCAGAGATCACACAGAAATAATTAAAATAAATCAGTTGTACAGTTCTGACATCACAGAAAAACACTTAGTCTAATATTTTCTAATTCCTAGCTACTTCTAGGAGAAAACACAGTTCTAACATACTACTTACATAAAAAGAGCATAAGGCAGTGCTGAGTTGGATGTTTCAAGACAAAAATGCTTCATAATCTCTGGTTCTCACTGTTTAAATTGAAACTGCAATTGTGCTAAAACATTACATCATCTTTTTACACTTCCTGGAGTTCCCTGGCTGACAGAAACTGCATTTACATTATTTTACACTTAGAGCAATAAAGGACATTCCACATGTAAATTCTGGTTATTAACTTTAGCCTTAAAACAATAGGCAGGAATCCTTCATCTAGCCAGACTGGAGCCGACTTGCAAAACATCAAAGGCAGTGATGAAATAATTTTAATTTCTAAATACCAACAAGAAATGCTTGACTTAGCTTTCTTAAGAGCAGAGGGCAATGTTGCAACATTGTTTTATGTTCAACATTTCACAGTACTTACAAATGATAGAATTATGTACCAAATCCTATTTGACTAGGCTGGCAGCCTTCACCCATCTCTACCAGTCTTCACAAGCAGTTCCACAGCTTTCTGTCTTTTTTATATCAGCTGCTGTGTTCCTGACATTAGGATTAATTGCCCATTCACAGCCCCCTACTATTCTCCCTCTTCACCAGCCTGCATACTGCTATCAAACAGGCTTTTCTCATACAGTACGCAGACTACTCCACCCTCATCTGCTCTGTCCCCACTTTAACAGAACTCCAACAAATCACACAGGAATCATTCTCATCCATAGAAAGCTGGCTATCAAACACCCAGTTCCTACTTAATCCTAATAAGACCAAACTCATCTTTCAACCCAACAAATATACCCTAAACTCCCCCAACTTCAATATTCTTGCCAAAGACAACACCACCATCTCTCCATCAACCCACACCAAAGTACTTGGTGTGGAGATTGACAACAATCTCAGATTTGACACCCACATATCCCTTACAATAAAAAGAGTTCACAAAAAACTTGGTGCATTATACAGAAACACCCAGTTTCTCACCAAAACAGCTAAAATTTCTATTGCCAACTCTCAACTAATCTCCACCTTGCTCTATGCGTCTCCCATACTAACAAACCTTAAGCAGTCAGACCTAAGCAAACCTGAGGCATGCTACAATAAAACCGCAAAATTTGCCACTGGAGCATCCTACCGCAGCCACCACTGTGACTCCCTTAGAGAGCTAGGCTGGCTCGAACTTCCACAACTCCTACACTTGAACCAACTCTCCTTTGCTCACAAATTGTAAACCACCCCCTCAATATCCCATCACTTCAAACACTTCTCCAACCTTACCACTCCTCCAGACTTTTATGATCCAGCAACAAGAATCTTCTCCAAATCACCAAAGCCAAAAACACAGCAGGAGAAGCTCTATTTTCCTGCGCCATATCCAGACTTTGGACCAACCTCCCTCCTGCCATAACTACCCTCCTGCAGTCATTTCAAAACTGCCCCCAGATCACACCTAAATATTCACTGGCTCTGCATTTGCTCAAACCCCGACTAGACCTTCATCCTCATCCCCTCTGGCTCTCTTTCTCTCTTTCCCTACGTGGATTATTCAACTTTTACCTCTATAAGCTGAACGCAATGTTAATAATCCTAGTTTACTATGCTCTTGCTAGTAATGTTGCCTATTATTACTGTGTTAACATCAAATTGTTTTTATAGTCTAACTTTTTAATTATTGTCTACTTTTTTACTAATTTGTCACATACTTTATGTCATCACCTTTATTATTGTATTGAAATATATGTCATAAACACACTATTGAGCATTTCTCCCTGGGCCTCTGCTGAAAACAGATCTGTGTCCAGTCGGACTTTCCCAGTAAACAAATGTAAAATAAATGAATAAACAAATAAATAAATAAACCTAAGATTGACAGCAGTACCTGACAGCGTAAACTACAGATTTAACTGTGTCTATCATATGTCATGCAGGTGGAGATGAATTTCTCTGCAAAGTATGTGAGAAGTTGAGTTAAAAAAAAAAGTAGGTGGGCTTTCCCTTCCTTTGACTCCAATGCAAGGAAATAAAAGTTTTAAAAAGTACAATCAGATTTCTGGTACCTACACATTGCTGGAACCGTATTGTAGGGAGAAAAGAAACCTAAAGATTGAGCTAAACTGTATGAGAGGGTGGAGTTTTCCTTTTTAACCAAATTAACATTACACAAATTCTCCAGGCACACTAATAAGGCTACCTTTCTTCACCATCTCATAAGTCACCTCCTCAAACTTTCCCAATGTGGAGATATTCACCCCAATCCTGGACCACCACAATCAGTCACCTCCCATCAATCAGTCCCCTGTAAAAAGTTGTTACTAATTACACTAAACATACGTAGTATATGCAACAAAATCACAGAATTTCACTCATGGCTAACACTCTATTCCCCAGATATAGTAGCAGTTACTGAGACCTGGCTAAAGCCACACATTCAAGATTATGAAATTGTCTCTCCAGGATATACATTTCTGAGAAACGACAGACCCTATAAAAAAGCAGGTGTTGTAGCATTAATCTATCATACCAACTTATCAATCACCCCCTCTCTAAACCTGTCCCATCCTTTGGTAATGCAGAAATACTCTTAGCATCCATGCATATAAATAATTCTAAATGATCATGTATTGGAGTAATTTATAAACCCCCTGGCCAAAACATGCAAATTCTCAAAGATTTTCTCTCCTGGACTTCTGAGAATATCACAAATGAAACTATTATTATGGGTGACACAAACACCAACTGCAAAATATGATCACCATTTCCCCATCAAATAGTACATACCTTCATTGCTTTACACAACTTATCACCAGCCCTACCAGAATGCAAAACAGCAATCAGCTAGGAGCTACTTTAGACTGGATCATAGTAAATGATCCTCTTAAATACTCCAACTTCAGTTGTTGTGTCTTTCGGCTTTTCCCGGTTAGGGGTCGCCACAGCGGAACTCCGGTCCGCTAATGATTGGCAGTAGATTTTTATGTGCCGAGTTACCAGCCCTGATGCACAACCTTAAATGAAGGTACACCCATTCATACATGTCTCCACACAGAAGACGTTCTAGCTGAGAATCGAACAGGACAATGTCTTATTGTGAGGCGACAACGCTACCGCAGCACCACCACCGCAGTCACAAATACTCCAACTTCAGTACTCTTCCAAATGTTCTAAGTGACCATTCTTCCTCATGTGCTTAAACCCCACACCTATAAAACATCAAGAAACATAACCAAATTCAACCAACAGCTATTTAACAGTATCCTAAAAGCTATAAGCTGGGCCCCATTGAAAACATTACCACTGGATGATGCCATAAGTAATTTCAACAAAATTTTCTTACATACCCTCAACTGCTTAGCTACTCTTTGAACCGAAAGGATAAAAATAAACCACACACCTTGGCTTACAAAAGTCACTAAGAAAACATTACTAACCAGAGACCCATCCTGGAAAGATTGACAATGAAACAATAATGAAAACAACCAACTAAAATGCAAGCAGCTACGTAATAAAGCAAAAAAAAAAAACTAGTCATTGTCAAAAAAAAAAATTACGTCTATCAGCAATTAACCTGTCAAACCAACAACTTTAGAAAATTCTGGAAATCTATTTCAGTGCTCCCCTACTCCTGGGATACCTCAAAATCTACCACTAGACCTGGACAAAGAGCCAAATCAAATAGCTGATATGTTTAACTCCCACTTTTTGAACGTATACTAAAACTTGTAAACCTTCCCATACCTAATACAATCTGTACCTACCTCACAAATACACAAACGTCTTACCAGGCTAAAACCTTGCTTCATCTGTTGAGAATCTTCCACCAGAATACTTAAAACTCTCTGCAGATGTAATAGCCTACCCAATTAGTATTCTGATCAACAGGTCCATCTCTGAATCCTGCATCCCCAAGCTCTGGAAAAAAAATCTATCATCATTCCCTTAGACAAAGGTGGAAAAAACAGTGAATTATCAAACTATTGACCCATCTCTATTCTCTCCCCTCTATCTAAATTACTTGAAAAGTGTATACACTTACAACTAATAAAATTTCTCTTAGCTAACAATCTCTTTTCGCCTACCCACTATGGTTTTCAGGCAGCACATAGTACCACCACAGCATTGCTATCCTTCACAGATACTGTGAACAAAGCTATGGACACTGGCCATTTAACATCAGTAATCCTACTAGACTTAATAAAGGCCTCTGATACAGTGTCACATCATAAACTTTTACAACAATGTTCTATACTAGGATACTCTCTAACTACCCAAAAATATTTCTTCAGTTATCTAACCAACAGGCAGAAATGTGTTAAGTGGCAAACTAGTCTATCTGAATACCAGATAAATAGTTCAGGAGTCCCCCAAGGGTCCATTCTTGGACTCTTGCTCTTCAATATATTTATTAATAACCTTCATACTGCCTCCCTTCAAAGCACATTCATCCAATATGCTGATGACTCTCCAATTATCTCTACTTCCAATAACCCTCAACATCTCTTAAAAATTACACAAGATGCATTCACCTGTATAGAAACCTGGCTAAATAACACATAAATACTACTACTTCTCCTTTTGTCTTTTGCCAGTTAGGGGTCGCCACAGTGCAACAACGATCTGCACAATGACTGGCAGTGGAGTTTTATAGTGTCGAGTTGCCAGCCTGGCACCCAACCTTCCACAGAAGGCACTGATACAGAACTACCACTAAACCCAAGTAAAAATAAGCTTCTATTGTTCTCACCAAAGCCATTCACACATGAGTTCAAAATTTATTCACAGAATAAAAATCAAATTGAAATTGTAACGCAGGTAAAATTACTAAGTATCTCTTTAGACAATAAACATACTTTCAAAAAACATATACTTAATACAATTAAAAAAACACATATCAAACTCGGTAAACTATACAGACACAAACGGTTCATGGATGCTTCAACCAAAATAACACTTGCTAATTCCCCCCTACTCCCTGCCCTCCTTTATGGGGCCCCTATTCTGACTAGCCTCCATCCTACTCCCTGCCTTCCTTTATGGGGCCCCTATTCTGACTAACCTCCATACATCCCTAAAGAACAAATTCCGATCGTGCTATCACAAAACTGCCAAATTTGCAACTGGTGTACCCTATCGAACGCAACATTGTTATGCCATTAACAAACTAAACTGGCTAGAATTCCCCCACTACCTGAATTTTGTGCAACTATCTCTCACTCACAAAATAATTTACAAACCTGATAGCTGCCTCACCTTAAAACCAAGCCTACAGCTTTACACCCCACCCAAAAATCTCTGCTCCACTAACAAACTACTATTAAAAGTGCATAAACCTACCAAAAAAGCTGGGCACAGGCTCTACTCCTATGCCATTGCAAAACCATGGAATGTCCTACCTTTAAATAATAGTGCCATTTAATCCTTTAAGACCTACAAACTTTCGCTGAAAGACCACTACCTCAACTCTCATATCTGCCCATGCTCCTAAGCAAAGACTACGATAGTTAATCTAGCTCCCGTACCCCCACTCCCCCCCATATCTATCTTTTATACTATCATCTGGCAAATATTCTATAGTCAGTAATCTATCTGATACCTCCTTCAAGCATTCCAGAACTACTACCAACGCTTCTTCCTATCATTCATCATACCTCCTTCTTCTTTCAAAACCCTCATCATACATCTCTGCTATACATGGCAGACGTTTTGTACATTAACCTCCCTATCATACATCTCACTATAACTTTCTCTAATACAGCATACATTTGCTTCTTAATTAACCTCCCCTTTACCTCTTAACTCTGTAATAATCTCCCTACTTCTACTAGAATCTTTTGATCTCCCTAATAGCTTATACTTACTTACTACTATCCTTTTTACTTACAAAGGCAGTATGCTATATTCCACAATTTAGCTGCCTGCAAATCAAGTTAAAATACTAAACTGTTTTTTTTAAATACTCTTATAATCTACCACAAATTTTAATTTACTTATATGTTAAACTACATTAGACCTAATGTATGTATGTTTCTGGCAATCATATTTATGTCTGTATGCATTTTGGAAATGTATGTTTATGTCTTCTATAATTATATAATCTCTTAATGACTATACTTATATATATCTCTCTATATATATATATATATATATATATATATATATATATATATATATTTATATATATATATATATATATAATATATATATATATATATATATATATATATATATATATATATATATATATATATAAATAAAATAATAATACATACTTGTATTATTGGAGCTTTTCTCCCTGGGCCTCTGCTGAAAATGAGCTCCTGACCCATTTGGACTTTCCTGGTCAATAAATAAATAAAGTAGGAAAAAAACGAAAAAGCCAAGGAAAACGTTGCACCAGGCGGATAGCAGAATAGCAAATTGATAATCCACTCGCTGCTAGACACAATGTCAGGTGAGATAAATTCAGCAACAGTTCGTAATTATAACGTTAGAGCTTTTATTACACACAAGCACTTTCGGAGAGAATTCTATCTCTCCTTCTTCAGACTAAAGTGAAACAGTCAGATTTTACAGCATCTCCATTAAATAGGGTGCCAATTGGACAATCAATTAACAACTTATAATTTTAATTAGCTAAAATACATACTCATTTGTTTGTGTATTAAAAACACTTAAAACCCAGTTGCTAAAAGTCCAACATGCTTCACTGCTTTAAGTACATGATTTTTAAAAACATAAATTTTAAAACAATAATAATTTATTCGCTACTCACAACTCTTTCATTTATCAAGTGTTCATACATTTTTATAAATGCTACACAATACAAAATTCAGGCTTATAACCTTAGTGTATTCTTAAAGGTAAATAAACAGACGCTATTTAAATTATTATAGCTATAATGGTAGCGATATTTCTTAGTTGTTGTCCATGATGTTAACTAAACCAAATCTAAGCGTATAACGCTTAGATTTGGTTTAGTTAACATCATGGACAACAACTAAGAAATATCGCTACCATTATAGCTATAATAATTTAAATAGCGTCTGTTTATTTACCTTTAAGAATACACTAAGGTTATAAGCCTGAATTTTGTATTGTGTAGCATTTATAAAAATGTATGAACACTTGATAAATGAAAGAGTTGTGAGTAGCGAATAAATTATTATTGTTTTAAAATTTATGTTTTTAAAAAAATCATGTACTTAAAGCAGTGAAGCATGTTGGACTTTTAGCAACTGGGTTTTAAGTGTTTTTAATACACAAACAAATGAGTATGTATTTTAGCTAATTAAAATTATAAGTTGTTAATTGATTGTCCAATTGGCACCCTATTTAATGGAGATGCTGTAAAATCTGACTGTTTCACTTTAGTCTGAAGAAGGAGAGATAGAATTCTCTCCGAAAGTGCTTGTGTGTAATAAAAGCTCTAACGTTATAATTACGAACTGTTGCTGAATTTATCTCACCTGACATTGTGTCTAGCAGCGAGTGGATTATCAATTTGCTATTCTGCTATCCGCCTGGTGCAACGTTTTCCTTGGCTTTTTCGTTTTTTCCTAGTTTGTTTGGCTTTTTTGGAAAATAAATAAAGTACATATGTTTCTTTACACCCCAGCTTTTGACTAGCAAAAAAAAAAAAAAAGGAAAATACACAGTTTAGGCCAATATATCAATTTCTTACAATATGTACAGTAATATATTTGCTTTGGATTGCTTTCTGGCTGTTCACATGGTTATTTTTGTATAGTAATTCTGTCATAGCATAACCTGAACCATCTTATGTAATGCCAAGCTGAAAAATTAAATTGTTTTGTTTCCTCTTAACGGAACAATCCCAGCATTTCTTTGTTTACATTATGCAATGCTTACCGTGAGCAGTGTGTATCACTGAGCATGCTGGAGACTTGTCTATCTATATTTGGGGGAGGGTTTCCTACAGGAACTTTCAGACTTTTAATCACAGTCCTTCTTTTTAGCCTGATCTACTCACAACTCCTTTAATGTTGAGCAATTCATTACTTTAGCTAGTGGCTTGTTATTTTCAAAGAAAGTTATCTTCTAAATGTTTTACGACCTCCCTTCTCATGACTGCTACTGTCTACAGAAAGCATTAGTCTTCTTCTGGCTTTTCCTGGTTAGGGGTCACTACAGTGGATCATCTGTGTGCTCATGATTGGCAGTGGAGTCTTATGGAGTCGAGTTGCCATCCCAGCACCCAACCTTCCACAGAAGGCACATGCACACACTCGCACTTAGGGCCAATTTAGAGTGTCCAATACACCTACAGCATGTCTTTGGGAGGAAACCCACACGTCCACAGGGAGGACATGCAGACTCCGCACAGACGGCACCCCAGCCGAGAATCGCGCCAGAGAACCTCTTGTTGTGAGGTGGCAACGCTAACCGCTGCACCACTGCGGCCACCCTACAGAAAGCATTAGTAAACAGAGTTATTCAGTCTTCCCTAAGCTGCTAATTACCTTATCCAGTGACTTGTTTTTTTCCATACTACAGCATTTCAAGAAATGTATTACTTGCTGCTATTTGGGTAGAAAGCATGTGTAATTCAACTTGAACATTTTAGTGGATGGACTTCTCTATTCCTTGGATTTCATATCTTTTTACTTTTACTTGGTGCTTACTTTGGAAAAATCACCAAATGCATTTTATAGAATAGGCATTTGGTACATTACTGAATTTGTTCATTGTCAGTTTCTTTTGTGATCTATGTATTTTGACAGTCATTGTAGTTTTTTTCTCATTCAAGAAGAATATATATTTTACTGTTCCTTTCACTTGACCTGTCCTTTTTTTTTGGCTGTGTTCTGCAAATATAGGTGCAGCAAGTTGTTTCATTAGTTGTTAGTCATACATGCTGCAATCTGATTTTCTGTACTTGGGCACATTATACAGCAAAATGACAGAAATGACACTTTATTGGTGTTGTACCACAAATCTCTCAGCACACTGCAATTAAATAATGAAAGCTAAAGTAATATTTTCTTCAGCCCGTGCTGTTGACTGACTCCTCTACTACTTTCCTGACATTTTCAAACAGTGACATTCCCATGAGTGATGTTTTCAGACCTTGCATTGCTTGTCTGCAATCCATTTCTGATGCTACTCAGTGCAGCGTTATCAGCCTTCTGTTATACATCACTGTCTTTTCTTATGTCTTCATCAAAACTCCTTGCTATGTGACACCCTCACTTAGCTGGTATCTATTTGAGTAACTAGTTTGCTAATACTTAGACTTTCAGAGAAGACTTCTGTGTGCTGTGCTTCTGCATGCATGTTATTTATGAGTGCACTATGCTTATTTTCAGCTATGCTCACAAGGATTAGTATTTTGGGAGTATGTCTTACAAGTATGTATCTCACACCTTATCCATTTTGAACCCATTGTCTTGTGTTGGGTGGAGATATCTCCCATGTTTTGCTGGTGCTTTCTAAGTGCATCAGTTGAGTAAAGTTCACAGTAATGTCCCATCAATTAATTTTTATCCTGTTCAGAAACATGTGAATTTGATTGTGTGTTTCTACACAGGTATTGGTAAGATAGATTATCATTTCATTCAGGCGTCTATATCACGTTATCGAAAGTTTACTTAATTGAATCAATAAAGGTTGAACTTTATTGATCAATTAAGTAAAACATCAAATAACGTAAAAAAAAAAAACAAATAAAAAAAAAAACCCTACTTAAATATACCAACTCATAGGCCGCACTACATTGAGGTAAATGGAAATCTCCCCTTACGGAGATTTCCGTTTACTTGCACAATGTTCTTCACTTTCGATATTGTCGTGCCGACAATATCATACTTGATATTGTCAGCTTACGACAATGTGAAGTAGACCCCCATTCAGGGCCAGTGTTAGCATTTTGGGGGCCCCCAGCAGATGTCAAGCTGGAGTCCCCCTAGGCACTTCCAGTCTACGTATCACCCTGTAGCTGCCATGCTTCCTAAACAACTTTTAGTTCATGCCGCAAACTTTTAGGAGTAGTATGCACAGACTGATCCTTTGCTACAATATTCTTACATTACAAGACTTGTGTAGTACACAATGTTGGCCCAACTCACAAAAGGACATTTACAGTTATTGGCATTTAGCTGCTGCAATGATATATTGTAGCAACTCTATCTACAGGTCTAAACTTAGGTGAAATGTAACCCTAGGCCTACTGTTTCAGATCCTACCCCCATACACACAATAGCCTCGAGTCTTCCCCTCTCCCCCCTCCACATCTTGGGCTTCCCATACTATGCACATTACTTGTTTCTTCCTTTTCTCCCATGTTGCCTTACTTTTCACCTTTTTCAAGAACTTTCTATGTGCTCTGAAGTACACTTTAAAGTTTTTTTTTTTTCTTTTTACACATCTTTTCATCCAATAAAGGCTTTAACAGAAATTATGATTAAGTAAAGAAATGGTGTTGCTGTTCAGCTTTAGTTTTCATTGCATCCTTTCAACACACATTTCATGAGTAAAGACAGTACCATAATAACCCTTTAGGAAATAAGAATTTCAGTTTTATTTTTTTCTTTCAAGGAAGACATAAGTTGTACTGAAGGCTTAATGTTCAAAGATGACAAAACAGTAGCTCACAATAAACTAACAACCCTTTTTTTTGTCTGGATACACAGGCCCTGTCTCGGAATTGCCTGCCTCCCAATCCCCCTAAAGAGACAGCTTTTGCATCCCTCTGGTGTTAGACTGGGATGAAAGCAGAGGTTCAAATTACCACAGGCATATATTTCAAGGGACTGCTGATATGCATATGCATAGTATGCCTCCTCACTCCTCAATCTAAGCTGTCAAAGGCAGCTAACTGTATATGTGTCATAAGTGCAATTGTGAGGAAAGTGAAAAAATTATGATTACAGTAGCAAATTCTACTTTGTTGTTCCTACACAAGTTGTAGTAACCTTCTTTGTACACCTCTGAGGTATGTAATAAAAGTAAAAGAATCAATCACCACACTGTCCTCAGCCCAAACGCAAACTTTAATGACCTCCTGTGCACACCTCTAAGATTTGACTGTGAGGAATAACACCACAGCCCCCCCCCCCATATAACCTACAGCACCTTTCTGTGCACAGTCATCCAAGCGGGGCTGGTTGTAGGATGGTACAATTGAGAGCAGAGACCATTATCAACATTATGCTAACAGGGTCATATCACAGCCCTGTTCAGGTTAAAGAGCGTAATCAGAAAATTAATAAATATTTTTCTCCTCATTTTTCCTCAAACAACAGCATTTGTGGGCCCCCCACACAGTCAAGGATGATTAAGGGTGCCCTTTGTATCCACTTATACATTCTGGGGAGTAAGGGCCCCCTGTGTCTTAGAAAATCTAAATGTCTGAATGTTCTGGGATATATGTTATGCCTTACTTTTGAAATATAATTTCTTGTTAGCTACATTTTTTACTGACACTCAGAAAAATAATGGATATATCCTGACATTACTGTGTGTGTGCACAGATACACAAACACACACACACACACACACACACACACACACACACACACACACACACACACACACACACACACACTCAAGCATAAGCCATAGCAATATTAGTTTTGTACTTTTTTCAGCAATACATTGTACAACACTGGTACCAGCACACCAGATTAGTGATTGCTGTTAAGTACTTATCAGTCAGAAGCAGGGATGGGTCACTTTTATTTTATTATTATTTACTTTTATTTACCTTAGTGAGGAATAATGCAGACCTCTCACTGTCCCTAAATTCACAGACCTTCCCTGATTTTGCACATGATTTTGTTCTGTCCTTTGTAACACATTTGATTTGCTTGTAAATCATTCAGGATTACAGACAGTCAAAAAATCCAGACATTAGAGTTTTATACTTAATGTCCAAAAAATGATGTGATACAAAAGGTGTTATTCTATTAACTTTTTCATTGAATCAGAGTAATATTTAAATGTGTTCTGATTTTGAGCCTTTATTCTGCTATTATTGGTATTGCGCTGAATTCTACAGTGAAGAAGTGGATAGTTACAGTATCTGGTATTCTGCAAGTATTTATAAAACTCCCTAAAAGAGAAAACCATCCCTGAAGATCAGAAGTATTAGCTCTTTGTAAAATCCAAGGCATGCATGGACACTGGTCACACTGGGCTGCTGATCTCAACAGTGCTTGCCTTGCTCATGTTAATTATCAGCTTTATCCTAACAGGGTCATAGCACAGACCTGTTCAGATTAAAGAGAATAATCAGGAAATTAATACATTTTCCTCTCCTCATTTCCCTAACCAGCAGCAGCTTTTGTGGGGCCCCCACACAGTGAAGGATGATTAAGGGGGCCCCCTTGCAGCTACAGGTATTGCAGGCACCTAAAGCTGGCTATGTTGTTAGTTTTAGTGTAGAGAATGTCGGCAGCAGGGTTTAACTAAACCATGGGCACTATGTTAGTGGTAAAATATTTAATTAAATTGTGAAGGCTCTTGATTGATAAAACATTGTTACTATAACTAAAGACAATTTTGAATTTTAAAGGAGATATAAATAAGCATTATTACTCAGATGGTTTATTAAGTGTACAAGATTTATGTACTAGCTTTTGTTGGTTTGACAGACATGTTGCAAAATATCATGGTAAGATAACTTGCTGTGGTTGGGGGCCTCCCAGGAACAGGGGACCCCCAGCGACCACAGGGTTTGCTGGTGCCTAAAGCCAACTATAATGCCATCCTTCTCTGCTGCTCAGCAGCAGCAGCTGATTTACATTAAGTGCTCATGGATATATATAATTAATGGCTGCTTAAATAAATACACACACACACACACACACACATATATATATATATATATATATATATATATATATATATATATATATATATTTATATATATACATGTATATATATATATATATATATATATATATATATATATATATATATATATATATATATATATGTCACACACTTGCATGCACACACACACACACACACACACACACACACACACACACACACACACACACACACACACACACACACACACACACACACACACACACACACACACACACACACACACGCACATGCACACACACATGTATACACACACTATTTATTTATTTATTTGACATTTGTTGAACAGGTTAGTCCAACTGAGCAAAAGCTCTTTTTCAGCGGAGGCCCCACAAAGCTCCACAATTAGTACACACACAGATAGTATAACAAATCAAAAGTGTATAAACTAATCATACAACTAGTATAACAATCGGTGTACACATGGATAGTATAAACAAATCCTAAGAGGAAACATATATGCATCAAAAGTTATTTAAAGACGAAAAGTTATTTAAAGACAAATACCAAGGCAGTCAGAGTGGTAGAATAGCAGACACAAGAGTCTGACAGTAAACTGAGTCCAGTGTGCAGTTATTTGTACATAAGCAGTTATATACCAGCAAATACCATTGCACTTTGAATGGTACAGTAGTAAATATATGTGCTATATATATATATATATATATATATATATATATATATATATATATATATATATATATATATATATATAAATACCAACATGGGTATTTTTGAAAACACAAAAATCAGAAAGCCGAGATCCACTTCAATGAAAGTGCACTTAAGCGAAAATGCATGTTCGCATAAATCAGTTAACCAAATCAAGTTACAGTGTGGATAAGGAAATATACCCTTTTCCCCACTGTAATGCGATCTCAGAGTAAGTATATATACAGTAAGTAGCGGGGGTGTGGGGGTGCAGGGGGACTTTCCCCCTGCAAAAATGTGTTTTACTTTACCAGACACTAGACCCATATATTTATATATGTATGTGTGTGAGTCTGTGGTTATAAGCAAATACACAAACATATCCATGAGTGTGTGTGTGTGTGTGTGTGTGTGTGTGTGTGTGTGTGTGTGTGTGTGTGTGTGTGTGTGTGTGTGTGTATATATATATATATATATATATATATATATATATATATATATATATATATAAATATAAAAGAACAAATTACTTTGTACCAGTGGCTTCAATCAACTACTGCAGAAAACCAAAAGAAAACTGTACCAAAATTTTGCACTTTTGTTCCTGCTTAATCAAACTGGAACTTCATTTATATATTCATTTATGTATTTACATTTTTACTGACTAACAAATGGTCTGCAAGGCAATGGAATGTATCATCATGGAACTCATAAACAAAGACAATGGAGATCTCCAAACTCTGGACCCCACACAGTTCGGGTTTGTAAAAGGCAGATCATGTCTCCTAAACCTGATAGACTTCTTTGAAGTGGTTCACACAGCCTATCTAGATCTCAACAAGGTGTTTGACACCATCCCCCACTCTGGAAGTATAGATAAACTCACTAAACTAGGTATAAATCCCTATGTCACAAGATGGGTTGCCAACTGGCTTACTGACAGAACCCACACTGTGAAAGTAGCAGACTCCAAATCAGACTTCAGACCAGTGACAAGTGGAGTACCACAGGGTTCAGTCCTGGGTCCTCTCCTGTTTGATATCTACTTCTCTGAAGTACAGGCTAACACAGAAGGTCTTTGGCTAACTAATTTCGCAGATGACTGCAAACTAGGAGCCATAATCAAAACTCCTAACGATGTGGACATCCTACAAAAGGGCCTCACTGAGACACATACCTGGTGTCAAAGCCATGGCCTCAAGCTCAATGCCAAAAAGTGCATTGTCATCCCCTTTGGTAAAAACTCTGTACCCATGAACCACCACATAGGCGGTAGTCTGCTAACACAGAAAGTGTGGTAAGAGACCTTGGGGCACAGGTGGACAGTAGTCTCTCCTTTGGTAATCACATCGCCATAGTGGTCAGGAAATCCTTCTACGTGGCACACCTCATCACAAAAGGTTTCTTATCCAGAAAAAGAGGTCATTGTTCTTCTCTACTCATCACTCATTAGACCCATTATAGAGTACAATACCCCTTTTGGTATGTACCTCACAAGACATTTACAATAACTGGAAAGGCCACAGAAATACCTCACAAAGAGGATTACTGGCCTCAAACAGATGCCCTACGCAGACCATCTCAAAAAACTCCAGCTTTACTCCATCGCATATCGCCTACTCAGAGATGATTTCTGCCTAATATACAAAGCTATGTCAAACCCAGAGCTGTTGGACATACTCCACTTAAAGAAATCCCAGTCCCTCCGAGCTACACGCTCCAGGGACCTAAACCTTGTCACCACAATAAACAGACCATTCTGGAGGGATAGATTCCTGTCCCAGAGACTTCCCATACTCTGGAACAGACTACCTATCTATGTCAAACAGAGCTCCTCATTAGCACTCTTCAAGAAAAATCTTGATGATTGGATGGGAAATAGGAAATTCACCCCTGGGATCACTTCTGTTGCTCTGTTTGACAGGGGCACAGGAAAATAATTGTCTTGGGTGGTGAAGGCCAGGGTACCTTTTTGGCTAGGCTTATATAGGCCTTAGGGCCAATAGCCTAGTACCTACCTATGAACCTATGTGACAAAACAGTAGTTTTTTTCATATAGGTTTTACCTCCTTTCATGTGCCCCTGCTATTCACATGTTCATAAGTTCGTAACTTTGTTCTTATAGCATTTCCTCCCATAGGCCATTCGAGTGTTGTGCCCATGTTTAGTGGATCATACACTTTGAATCCAAACCAAATATCTGTTCTGTTTATAAAGCACAATAGTTACAGTGCTGGCTTCTGCAGTTCCACAGTTGTTTTGGGAATGGCACCCCATTTACAATAATTTGCATATTTTCTTAGCCTACGATCTTCTTTTTCCATTTTGAGGTCTGTGATGAATGCTGGTGGTACCAGTAAAGCTCATTGAGGCACTTGAATGGTTACTTTAATGCTCTGTGGATGCACCTGCCATAGTTAGTGTATGGTTTCTGTCCCTCAGACAGTTTGCTGTCCACGTATTCATATTAAGATCATTGTAGAGCACCTTTAGCTTGTTTATTATCTTACTGTAGTAAGAATCTTTGTGTTCAACATCTTTGTATCATGTATAGTAAGGGTTAAAATGTGAAATTGCATTGCAAGCAAAGAAGCAAGTTAAAATAAGCTGTTTTTTTTGTAAAGAATTTGCTGACCAAAGAGGAATGCACAGATGTTACCTTGGTCCAGGCACAAGCTTATCTTGTGTCTGACCTCTGACCATCTAAGGCTCCAGTATGTGAATTTATAGCCTTGACTGAAATTCCTTGTCTAGTAACCAGCTGCTGTGTACGTGAAGAAGAGGGTATAAAAACCCATGTAAAGTGTACAGAAATTAGACTGCTGACATACCATGTACTTTGTAGCATGTCTCCATGCATGTAAAATAAACCTTTTTGCTTATTTTTATCTGCGTGATTCTTCCAGTATATGTTAAGAGTATTAAAATCTTTTGACATTTCTGGCGCCCAAGACCATGGGGCCACCTCTTCACGGTACGAATCGCATAAGAGGGACTGAAAAACCTGTACAGGAAAGGGAGAACGAATCTCGGGCTCCCTTGAACGGAAAGACCTCCGACAAAGAAGTCGTAAGTAGAAGCCAGTCACTCTTAGATTCGATCCGTGGGACAGTGACGAACGGGACGAAAGAACCGCAGAAAGGTAAGCGTAACATCTTTTTTTTCTTTTTGTATTGTTCTCTTTTTAAAAAAGAACAAAGGGACTAGTCATAAAGGAATTTCTTTTGTTTAAATTTTACAAAAGACCGGTAGAGATCTCAGGGAAAGGAAACAGTTTTTCTTTTAAATAAGAAAAAGGGGAAACAGTTTTTCTTTTAAATAAGAAAAATGGGAATAGGAAGCAGTTGTTGTGCTAGTAAGGGCTGCTTAAATAAAAGGACTGAAGATGAGGAATATATGTTTAAATTACATCCAAAAAAAAACTTAAAATACATAAAAAATGAAAGACAAATTATGGATTTAGTGGTAACTTAAATAGATCAGAATGTCAAAATTTGGTGAGAAATCTGTGTAGGGACGCAGGAGGCAAAGTTAAAAATCAAGTAAAGGTGGGATTCCCTCAAGCACAGAAATGGTTAAAAGAAGCTAATAAGAGGCATAGGGAACACTTTTCGAATAAGGAAAGTGGTGGCTCGAGTGCAAAAAGGTGCATTTTTTGTCCATAAAGAAGATGATGAGACATCTGTTGTCTGTCGTAAACCGACAGCCCCACCCTTGTATCCAGAAGTCCCTAAAGAAATGGTCGGTCCACCCCAGTATCAAAAAGAAAGAAGCAGAAAACCAAGAAAAGGTGTCCTCCATAGTTTTACAGGAGGCAGAGAAGCAGGGAAAAATACCCTCTGTAGTTTTACAAAAAACAAGCAGAGGAGACTCTGGAACTACGTAACCGTAGTATAGACAAATCAGGGTAAACACAAAAAGAAGCTAAAGTACATACCCTGTCCACAGACTCATATCCCCTTACATGCAGAAAAATATCTTGAGGAAAAGAAAAGAAAACAGGCTCAAACCTTTACGGTGAGCGCGGATAAAACACTTATGTTAATGTAAGCTCCGTCCAACAGAGGTAGAGGAAGGGGACGCGGTAGAGGGAGAGGGAATGTAGGACATTTTGAAGATTACGAAGGCAGACAAAAAGAGGGGGAAATGTATTAAATGCAGTAAGAAGGGGCATTTCGCAAGAGATTGCCGGAATCCCAGGAAATCTGCTGCTGCTCCAGATCATAGTTCAGCATGACTATATGATGGCAGCACGGACGAACCGGACCCAGGTGCTGAGGTCAAATGGCAAGAGTCAGTAATACAGAATGAGGATGATTTTGAGGATGTGAATAAAGAAGGTAAAAGGGAATGTGCAGGATGGGAACATGTGATAACTGATTTTTCAGAAAAAGGTGAATATCAGGTTGTTAGCCTGACAGCTCTAGCTACGACTATGCAGTTAGAAGTGCAACCGGTAATCATATTACAGGTTGAAGGGAGAGACGTGGGATTTCTATGTGACTCAGGGGTTTCTAGGACCTTATTGAAACACACTGCAGTACCGTCCAATGTGACTACTGATGACTATGTATTAGTCAAAGCGGCCGACGGACGCATTTATTAGGAACCTTTGTCTAAACCTTTATGGTTTACGGACCCTGAAACTAATTAAACTATTAGATTTCGGGTGATTGTCTCTCAGATTTGCCCTGTTAACTTATTAGGAAGGAATTTGATGCATGTTTTTAGAATAGCAGCAGTACCAACTGCATCAGGAATCTTGGCTAAGCGTATGAAAGTCCAGGATGAAATGTTGCAGGTAGGGGAAGGGGATTTACATTACTGGTATAGTAATGATCTTATTGAAACAGGACCACAAAGCGTGGCCAATGAGTTAATTAACCTAGCTTTGAGCAAATATAGTACGGCTATTCAGTTACCAGAGGCTGCCAAACAACTACACTGTACAATGTATTACAGGAAAAATGTGGGACCTGATCCCAAGTATGAGGAACAATTTTTTTAAATACAAGGTGACCAGAATCCTATTACAAAATCTTTATTGGGACAGGGCAGTGAACTCCGCAGTTACTTGTAGTCTCACAAGAGACATGCAACAGCTTTTTCAAAATGCCTCAATCCTATATGTATCTGTGACTAGGAAAGAACAAACGGCATGGTATATAGTTGGGAAAAAGGTTACCGATTGATCAAAGATGACACCAGGACAGCTTGCAGGTAAGGGGGTTCAGGTACAGAAGTTAAATTGGGTGACCCATGTCAGACCAACGGTACATCTTCGAGAAGATCGGTTAACACCTACAGGAGGCATGCCATCCTGACTATGCTTTCTGACCCCACAAGAAGAATTGAAACTACAGTCAGTACCAAAATCCTAATGGTCCCTAGGACAGCACGACATTGGGCTAATGAAAACAACAGGACAGGTTAAAATAACTTCAAAATCCAATTTTAGACCTCATACGCGTCAGTATCCATTAAGTAAAAAGGCAGAAGAAGGCATTTTTCCAGTGATCACAGCTCTACTGAGAGCTGGGGTTTTAATTCCATGTACAGATTCACCGTGTAACACACCCTTGTTCCAAGTAAGGAAACCGGACGGGACATGGAGAATGGTACAGGATCTGCAGGCTGTAAATGCTGCTGTAGTGCCAAGGGCTTCTGTGGTCCCAGATCCATCTGTTTTGTTAAATGATATCCTTCCCACGGATAAGTATTTTTCTGTTATTGACATTAGTAACGCATTCTTTTCTATTCCCCTACAGGAAGATAGTAGGTTTTGGTTCGCTTTTACGTTTATGAGCAAGCGGTACACATACACACGACTACTGCAGGGATATTGTGAAAGCCCTACAATCTTTTCGCAAGAAATGTCGACAAACCTGGCACAGTTTTACCCAGAGCATGGCTGTCATCTACTATTGTACGTGGACGACATCTTACTGGCTGCACCCACGGAGGCTGTCTGTGAGTCCGAAACTATACGGTTATTGCATTTTTTGGCGAAAGAGGGACATAAGGTAAATAAATCTAAATTACAATTTTGTAAAACTGAAGTACGATATCTAGGCTATACCATTTCAATTGCTGGTAGACAACTAGATAACTGTAGAAAAGAAGCCATTTTACAGGCACCAATGCCCAGCACAAAAAAAGAAATGATGTCATTTTTAGGAATAACAAATTTTTGTCGTAGTTGGATTCTCAACTATGCGGAGGAAGTAAGTCCACTTTTGGAACTTATTTTCACACTTCCCATGGCAGCACATGACGCGCTGCAATGGACGGATAAGGCAATACAGGCATTTACTAGGGTAAAACAATTGATAGCAGGATCTGCAACACTTAGCTTCCCTGACTATACAAAACCCTTTGTTCAGACAGTAGATTGTAAGTAGGGCTTTATGACATTGGTTCAGTTGCAAACCTATGGAAATAAGTTAAGACCATTAGCTTTTTATTCTAGTAAATTGGACACAGTGGCATGATCATTGCCACACTGTGTACAGGCAGTAGTCGCAGCCACACAGGCTGTGCAAGCGTCTGCGACCCAAGTTTTGTTTCATGACCTTACCTTACGAGTACCGCACTCTGTTGCGGTGATATTACTGCAGGATAAAGTTACCTTTCTCTCTCCTAGCAGACACTTATACTGCATGACAACGTTACTATCACAACCACACATGACCATCGAGCGATGCACCACTCTTAATCCAGCCACGCTGTTACCTACAGCTGACGATGGTGCCCCTCACGTGTGTTTAGATTTGATACACTCTAATGTCTTACCAAGACCAAATCTTAAGGACCAACCTTTGGCAAATTCAGATTGGACCTTGTTTGTAGATGGGTCAGCACGTAAGAATGAGGCAGGTATTACACAAGTGGGTTATGCAGTCACAACTGAGACTACAGTACTAGAGGCAAAACCCCTCCCCAGGAACCTGTCTGCACAAGTGGCTGAATTGATTGCTTTGTCCAGAGCATGTACCATCTCAAAGGATAAGGCAGTTACTATCTACACAGATAGTCAGTATGCTTTTTCCACGGTCCATGTCTTTGCACAGCAATGGAAAAATAGGGGAATGGTTACGGCCTCAGGAAAGGAAATAACCCACAAGGATTTAATCCTTAGCCTCTTACAAGCTGTCCAACTGCCACGGGGACTGGCCATCTGTAAGTGCGCAGCACACACAAATGCCAAAGATCCAGTATCACTTGGAAATGCACTGGCTGACAAAACTGCAAAAAGTATAGCCTTAACCTCTACCTTTGCACTCGAGACCACACAAAAGGAACTTTACCCTACAGATAAATTTGATCTACAAACTTTACAGGTAATGCAGGAACTTAGTACAGTTCGGGAAAAACAGCGATGGATTAAATATGGGGCTATTCAAAAGGAGGGAGTTTTTGTAGGTCCAAATGATAAGTATGTCTTGCCAACAAACCTTTTTAGGTATGCCTCATTAGTGACACATGGCCCATCTCATCTGGGCCCTGCTGCTATGGTTCAAATAATCCAGCAAATTTTCTGGACCAAGGGCTTTATAGCATATGCTAAACGATTTTGTTTATCGTGCCTGCTTTGTGCACGATACCATGGTGGTGGGGTGCGGATCACCCCAGCAGCTTTCCCGCTGTCTCCGTATTCATTTCACACAATCTGTATGGATTTTATTGAACTAACTCCTGTTCAACAG
>NC_056745.1:671796409-671806409 GCF_019279795.1 Protopterus annectens
ATGGGCAATCTATTTATTTTTCCTGGATTTATACACTTTCCCCGGGATTCATGAACCTTGCGCCAGGCGCACGCATAGCGTAGGCGTTATAACGCCAAATATGGCCGCCGGCCATTCAGGTGCGATCAATTCCACTTGCACTACCGGCGCGCCCGGATCTGCGCCGCCGTAGGTATGCTAAACACCCCATGTGCGGTGTTGCACCATGCAAATGAAGGCATATAGTGATCCACAAAGTGGCACAGGCGTAGCATAAGGCCACGGCAATGTAAACAAAAAAAAAAAACGGTTTACATTTTCCCAAACATAACATAGGAGTCACGGAAGGCTGTCAGCCTCAGGTATCACACTGCTACCATATGCCAATGGCGAAATACACAGAGAATGTCAAAAGAAAACATGCACAACATGTAAATAATGACATAAATGGTATGTCCACAGAAACTCACAGCAGAACTCCAGGACATGTTTGCGGAAGGTGCAAAACAATGAAATAATATGACAATGTTATAAAACAGCAGCTTAATACACATCAGCTTCACAGCCATAATACACCATGGTATGCATGGAAAGCCACAACCACGGTGCAAGGATTGCCAAGGACTCGCGGCAGTGTTCGGCATGGTAACTATGAATTAGTAGTCAATGCCATGCAAATGAGGCAGATAATACTGAATCGCAAAACCCTGCGGCGTAAGGCTGTACCAAACGGCGCAGCGGTAATACACCGAGGAGTGGCTCCGAGGGAATACATGTCACCTGCAGAGGGGTGTGCCACTGTAGGAGGAAGCACATTGGAGCTCAGCAAACCTGGGCTGTACATTGCACATCACAGCTGCAGGACCGGCGTGGGGAAATAGCTGAGCTGAGAGCACACACGCGCACAGAGGTGCATGTGCACGAGGATGACTACGTTCCCTTAACCCAGTCATGTGACGCCCCGCAAATAACATCGGAAACAGGAAGGTGATGTTGTGAATATGAGGAAATGCGAAGAAGTGTAATTGGAGTAATAATGAGCAATCAACACTAATCAACCCACGAAGGCCAATCGGCGGCAGCTGACAACTCTGCATGCAGAAACCTGCAAAAGCGGGATAGGGAGGCATATGACTGCAAAGAAAGTACCCGAGGTAGCAGATTGCAAAGAGTGAACCCCTCACACAGCCGAGCCAAGCAGACAGCCAGCACAACAGCGGCACACAAAACACGATATGCCATGTCCCAGAAACCACACATGACAGGGCTCAGCAGGATGCATGCCAGGAAATAGTAGGTGCAACGTGCAGAAATAGTAAGGGAAGGTCGAAAGGTAATCCATTGCAGGCAAGAGTAATGCAACACCAAAGGCAACAGCGTTGCAGTGCCAACGGTAAAACACGGAAGATAATCCCCAGATACGGCCGTACAGACACACCCTATGACATCACTGGGTGTACAGCACAATAGTATAAAGTGTGAATGCACACAACATACAGCCGTGTATTCCCAAACGCCGCACCATAGGTGTAAACACACGGAACTTTTAAAATGTACATGTTGGGTGCTGCCATGGCGTGATCCATCAGCATGTTTTAGAGACAGATGGGGTTGTGTAGGAGGGTGTCGACACCCACCGTAGGCCTCAGAGGAGAAGGAGAGTGTTCAGTCCAAGCGTAACCTACCAGGGCTACAAGACCTGGAGATAGTAGGCGTTACAGGGTGGATAGGGACACGTTACAGCAAATAGTGGAGCTGTGCCGGCCATGCCTGAGAACAAGAAACAACAGAGGGGAGCCCATCCCAGTGGACACAAAGGTATGTGTAAGCTTGCGAATACTGGCCACAGGTACCTTTCAAAGGCCAACTGGGGATATAATGGGCATCTCACAGGCATCAGCATCCAGGGTACTACACCAGTTTCTGGATGCCATGTTACCACATGCCAATGAGCATATATACTTCCCCAGATCTCAGGAGGAGTTGGCTAGCAATATGCGCCACTTCCACCGTGTGGCACAATACCCAGAGATACTGGGTGCGATAGACTGTACGCACATACAAATCAAGTCACCACCTGGGGAGCAGGGTAGACGCTACATAAACCGCAAGGGATTCCCCTCCATCAATTGCCAGGTCGCGGTGCAATGTGCAGGGCATTATCATGGATGTGTGTGCTGGCAGCCCTGGAAGCTACCACGACTCCCATATCTGGCATGCCTCACAGCTGTACCAGGTATTCGCCAGGGGGGACATCCCACAAGGCCACCTTGTGGGGGATGCTGGCTATGCACTGGAGCCATGGATGATGACTCCCATCAGAAATGCACACACACACATGCAAGAACGCCATAATGAGGCACACGCACAAACCAGAATAATCATAGAGCGTGGTGTTTGGGATGCTGAAATCACGGTTCCGGTGCTTGATACATCCGTGGAGCCCCAGTACTCTCCAGGCACATGTGCCCACATATTCATAGTATGTGCCATGTTACATAATATGATCCTGCGGAAGCAGCTGCTGCAGGGACATAATGGTGAAGGGCCACTAAGCCCACCACAACTGCCAAGGCCAGTCCAGGCACAGAGGGTTCAGGACCATGAACACACTGTGCCAGCCCCAGTAGGCAGACGGAGGAGTACCCAATATGCCTATGCCCTGGCAAAGAGGGAACATATAGCACATACTCTGACAGCGTAGGCCCCATGGACTGACACCTTCCTACCTGCACACACAGTGAAATGGACGGCACACAAACATGACCACCCGTAAAGTGTACCGTATGGGTGGCCCCATGTGTGACTCCAACATAGGCAGCCCCCAAACACTGTACACCCAACAGCCAGTGGAACATGGAACGCCAACACCTGAACAGTACGCGGGTCCTACAGCAGACGGCGTTGCTGTATGCTGCCACGTTCGCCGCAAGGTGTATACATATAAACATATATATATGTGCATATACATATATGTAGATAGATATAATTACATATATAGAAATATATGTACACATATACATATAAGTACTACAGTTAAGACAGGGAATCAGAGGGATGTAAGGTGACTGAGATGTAACACGCGATATCTGTACATAGTATACATAGTGAAACGACAACCTGAGCATCCGGGAGGTTTAACAGAAGAGGATACCGCCAACCATGGAACGGGCAACATACCAAAATGCATAACCGCGAGTCGGAATGATCGCCAGACCACAGTACTGTAACAGTACATGCGCGGGTAATAGTATGATGATATGAGGGGGGAGGTAGACACCGCCGCCGGTGTCACGGCCCACGCAGGTACTGTGTGCAACCATCCCCGTGAGTGCCGTAGTATGTGTATGTGTGCGGTGAGGGTGCCGTGTGTGTTGCTGTGTGAGTGTAATGTGTGTGTGTCTCCGTAATATGTGTATGTTGGTGCCATGTAAGAGGCAGAGTGGAATAATATGTGTAGGCATAAATACACTAGCCACAGGCATATGTACACCAGTAATCCCAAAGAAAAGTAGTAGTGGGAGCCCCACCTGGCTAGGTGTGGCGGCAGTAGAGAACGATACAAAGTGACAATGTCCCAGATTGTAGCACAGGAATATACCCCACAGGAAATGGTAAGGACGTATGTACTACTCATGCCCGTATGTACGACACCGATATGCTAATTGCAAAATGATACATCGGCAAAGTCACACAGCAATAGGTATGTACCGCGGAAATACGTATGTGCTACCCCAGTGCTGACCGTGGCCACGTATTGGCCCATAAACACCGCTGTGTGTTCTACAAGTGTCAAACAAGCAATCCCCACCTGAATAGGTGGCAACCACTGGCAAACAGGCCATCCCAAGAACAGGACCACAATGACTGTAAATATCTGGGACAGAATGACAAGGGATAGTTAAATCCGCACGCACAAACAACCGCTGATATACCACAAATGTGACGGAGGAATACATGCATGAAGCACACATGCAGGCGATACCAACACCACATGACAACAACACAACCTACACTCCCATACCAACAGACAATTAACTGTCAACTCTCCAGGCAGGGATGGAGCACACAGACAACCATACCGTGTATGTAGAGATGCAAGGCCCACAACCCGTATCCATCACCTACAACCTCCGATATCCCCCATCGTACATATTAAAGAGATACAAACCGTAATAGCAGCACAAACATACAGGCAGTCAATGACATCTGCATAACCGCAACATCTCGCGTGGGAAACACAATCAAAGGCGGATGCATACTTGCATCGTTGTTCAAAGGAATACAACAGCCATGTTACACATCCGGTCGCAAAACGCCATCAACAGACGTCAAATCAGGACAGGGACACCACATGTCGAACCAAATACTATACCCAACACACACAATCCACGGCTAACACCACTGCGAAATGTACCTGTCGCCACACATAGCGGCTGCAGTTACACATAACATAACACAATACAGACCATCTCCACGAAGGTAGGGCAAATAGCCAACACCCAGGTGAGGAATCCAACCATACCCCAGTTACGACGCGTAATGTCCGAATGGAGTAGATGCACAGGTGATATGCACACAATTACTCACTGAGGAACAGCAATTGGTGGGATGAACCCACATGTTGCAGGTATACACGGATATAAGGATGACTCCCAGGATATTCAAACCGTATGCTCATACTGAACCAGCAGTGTACAACCGAAAGAGAAATAAAAAGGAAAACCGATACACGGAACGAAACACGGAATGAAACACCGACAAGGTATGTAGAACACACGATATGTACGGGTGTGTAACGCATGATGTGTATGACGAAGCTGTACTGTATGGGAATGGTGTTTGTAAGTAATGACACTTGTCCATAATGCAGAGAGTGGTGAAAGGTATGTAGTGCTATCCTGCTGAGCATACCAACGACTGTGGACACCGTGTGCACAGCAGTATGGGACATCATGTACACAGCCGAGGGCACCTCAATAAGGGCTGCCACAGGAGGGCATTAGAGAGAACAATGCCAGACCACAGCCGCTTCTACGTGCTGGCAGTGGATGTCCAACAAGGAAGTGCCATAGCAGGATAGGACATGTATGTATACTGTCACAGCACACATGTGTATGGGCATATACCATCGCTGTCATACTTAATGTGCTACCGACGCGCAACGATGCCTTGCAGTAGGGGATACTATGTCAACTATGTGTAATGTAAAGCTGTCAGGGTGGATATGACAGACATTATACACAGTATCACAGGCATATCATGCATAACGGAGGTATTGCCTATTGGTATGTACAATAACAGGATACATATGGCCTGTAGGTATGGGACAGAGTAGCAGCATCATAGCCATCCGAAATGGAAGGTACACCAAGTCTGGCAACCATGCCCAAAGGATCTGTAGCAGGTGCACTGTGGGCAACAATGAAGTCTGGCAGGTCAATGTGTAAACACATGTGCAGTGTACACAGTGGGTGTCACCTCCCCATGGTAGTGTCCTGTGAACAGCAGAGGCGGGTGTCAACTGCATGTCTACACAGTACCGCTGCTGTGGTGGTACCATGACTACGCGTCACTCAAACAGCAAGGGAGGTATCACATGAACAGTGCCACTGTGTGTCCCTGTGGGATGTGCACAGGACCTATGTTCCACAGCATGGTGTGTGTTGTGTCTATGAAGTAAGACAGAAGCCCAGCCCATGCAGCGGGGCATGTGGGCACATAACCATGAGCAGCCCGCTCACACTGCCCAATCGCGAATTGTCATGTATGAGGAGCATATGCATCAGTATGCGGAGGACATGGTCCTTGTCAGAGCAGACAACACCCCTGGCGATGTGGTATGCAGATGTGTACAGATGTGTTTTCCGTCTGTCAGCCGCATATGTAAACCTTCCGAGCCTGGTACACATCGTGGCATGCAATGCTGTGCCATGTAAAGTTGTAGCCGCGGTGGAAGGTACACCATAAATGTGGTATTGTACCCTTGACCGTGGGTAGATGTGTGTATGCCACAGGTACAATGGCTACCCATGTACCAGCATCACACACAGTACAGATAGGTGCGGCCCTGCAGAAGTGTATCCATGCCACAGTGGAATCGCGTAACCACAGGACCATGCAGGGCATATGCGTGTACAGCAACCATGTACAATGTGATGTGTATGTACGGGGCCAGTATCCATGTGATAGTCAGTGGGTGAATGTTGCTATGCAAAGGTGATGTGCATGCACCATGTGTCATGCATCCTGACATGACACCCACATGATTTATCCGCCACACCGACACCCGTATGGTCGGGTATCGGCATGAGCTGGTGGAGCAATAATGGCGCCTGGTATGTAGGTGTGGATATCTAGGCATGGACAGTACTCTGTGACAGCATGTTGTGTATGTAAGCAAATAGTGAACATGAGGGGCCCCATGACTGAGGACTGTGTATTGCCATATGTACCTGACATGTAGTAGGTACTATGATATGCTTGCTCCACTGTGTGTCCTGTCCATGAGTCATATAGCCTAACATCCTGAGACACAGGGTATGATGATGCAGGTGGATGTACGCTACAATACCAGAACGTGGAATGGTGCTGAAGGGGAATGTGAGGACAACGTCTGGATGTGTTGGCCTTTGTACCACCCCAACCGCCCCATGCAGCAATGGTTTACAGGTGGCCAGCATGTCAATACGTATGTGGCGTGCTGTGGGCAATACCACAATACAAGCCCAAATATGCAAGGGTGCCAGGAAAGGCATGGAGGCCATCAATGTGTGTGAAGCACGTGATGAGGATGTGCCCCAGTGCCATTCAGAACGGTCCAGTCATAGGTGTATGACTGCAGTCCCACATGCAACGCAGTGCCACCCATGGGTAGTCGCGAGAGATGCGGTTACGCCGGGCTGTCAAGGTACACAATGTCCGATGCCAACAGGCTAGCAGTGAATATAGTGGGCTGGTGCGGAGACATACCAAAACAGGTCAATGGTGGGACATAACAGCCAGGGACATCAGAAGGTGACATCGGGCCAGTGTCCTTAGAGACATAACGTGTGCATGTCAGTACCATGTATGTGTCCACAGGACACTATGATGTCCATGTATGGATTGGCGACCCTGTAGTGAGTGAGGAGTGAAATTATTATATTGTTGGTCAAAAGTACAATTCATCGCCTTTCGGCACGCTAAGCCAACATTATCTCCGGGTCTGCAATAAATGGGTGAACATTGTATGCTTGACATTGAATGTGGATGTAGCCAAACAACACAGACATGGGCCACCACTCTGCCTGAGGACCCACTGCAATAATGCGGCAGTCATGTTTAGGTTGCTGTTAGCCTTGGAGCATGTGATGGACCTCGAAAGGACCCACCATGGCTGACAAGTGATGCACCCCACACATGTGAATATACACCACCGTGCAACAGCCTGCACATGTGCTCAGACATCAGATGTGCATAAGGAACATGACCACCACCGCATGAACTGTCTGTGAAAGGTCAGTACCGCCGCATGTTCTGTGTGGAATAGCATGGTCCCTACCATCGCGGTACATGCTACTTGAAGCACTCGTGGTATGTGTCCAGCATATGTATGTACACTGTCCATCTGCCGTCAAGTGTCATGCCATTAACAACTGCTGTCAGCAGACGCCAGTAGTACTGGCTGTAGTACACATGTTCCGCATGCACGCTGATGGGTGTGTTTCCAGGGTGGCTAGCAGAGGTCGCGGAAGCATATATGTTCATCCACCAAAGGGGATAACCCAGGCAACACACCAGACACTTATGGAGGTATTGTGCATGCTGAGGGTAGTGTAGGTATGGTATGTGTTGTGTAAATATGTCAGCCAGCTGGGTGGAGTGCACGCCTCAAAGCATAGCGCGTAGGTACATGGCGTCTATTCTAGGAAGTGTGGGTTGGGTTGTCAGCACATACGGCAGTATCAGCTGTCTGGAGGCCCAATGTACAGTATCTTTCGCCTGAACAACACAGACAGCATGTAACCTCATGTGGTGTACAATGTCGTGTCAACTCTGTTGCATGTTACAATGTGTCTAGCGGTCACAAACACGGGTATCTGCACACATTGAGCACCTATGATGCATTGTGTTCGGTAACTATCCAGGATGTGTGCAAAACACTGTGTGATGTCGGATCCCCCTCACCTGTGGGTGTTGTACGGGTTCCAGGTATGTTGCCTGGGAGGTACTCTAGATCTCTTT
Organism: Protopterus annectens; assembly: GCF_019279795.1. Lineage (NCBI taxonomy): Eukaryota > Metazoa > Chordata > Ceratodontiformes > Protopteridae > Protopterus > Protopterus annectens. The sequence goes on from NC_056745.1 coordinate 671,804,615, forward strand.
GTACAATCCGAGACTTGCAGGCATGCCAGCGTGAAGAGCATGGAGGCAGGTCTCCAGTCACTGCAGATAAATGTGAGTGGTGCAATAGTGTGTGCCTTGCTTGTGCAGCACAGTGGAAGATGCGGCATTGTCCCACATGACCCCATGCCGTAGCCTGCCTGTTGGCAGCCCTTGCCGGAGACAGTTAGCGTGACACCACCTCACAGAGGCAGTATAGCAGTGTGAAGATGTACATGGCGGTGTGCTCCACACCCTGCAGGCAGATGGCTGCAGGTCATGATGTGCCACAGCAGTGTGGTCGACCAGGACTGTCATAGCGGTCAGATACCACATGCCCGTATAATTACAGTATGAGCATGAGGCAACAGTTGCAGTGACACAGTAGGTCAATGTACAGTGTCCCCTGTGTTCAGACCACCGCCTACTGTACACTCTGAACGCTGTGACACACACCCAGAGGTTGACACCGCGTGAGCCATCACATGTCCCAGCACACGAAGGCCTGTGGCAATGCCATCACAGGGCGGTCACAATGGCGTTGCCATGAGGAGATATATTGTACCAGGTGATATTCGTCATGTGTGCATATGTTGAGTTGTACAGCTGTTCACATCGTCCGCAACATATCAGTGCATGATGCCTAGTGTAACATGATGTGGTATTGGAACTGCACCGTGATCCTGGCAACAGGGTCATCCGAGACAGGTGTGTTGTGAATGGTGTAACCCATGGTTCCGCTGGATATACACCGGTGCTGTTGGCGTGCCATGCTGGGGCCACCTGTGGTGCCATAGTGGTCATATTAGACATACTGCACACATTGTTCTGGCAGGAATGTCCATTGTTGTAGATGATGTGTTGGCCACGGTGAAGGTGGAGGTGTGTGTTGCAATGTTACCCATCCAGATAACGTGACCATCAGGTGCAGTTATACGGTTGTCGGCCAACATCACACACCATCCACAGCTGTCAGCACCCTGTCCCTCAGAATGGGTATCACGCTGCCCTCGTGACTGTGCGTGACTCAATGTGCAGCATGACAGGAACACCTACTACTGGCTGGCTTAACAGTGTCATCTATAGGAAGGCTTATGTGATGGCGGTAAACGAACACGCCGTTCTAATGTATAATGATGGTATCCCAATGAAGTACATGGAATCACATATAGTAAGCCGCATGGCTGCATGTAAACCATGGCGCAACAATGACTGTTATTGACAGACATACCACCAAACAATGTGGAGCCATGTTGAACATGCACCGGTGGAGAACACCAAATGAGGTATGTTGCCGTATGACGACGCATAACTGTCAGCTATGGGCACAGCATTGGGATGCAGACGCTATCCTTGGCTGCGCGGCAGTACCGCCCATGTTGGTAGGGGGACATTGATGTAACGGTACATGCTGACAGTTGCTGTACCTCCTACGTACTGCATATCCGTCATATAGGGGTGGCAGTGGAATGGTCGTGACTGTCGGACATGCCTGTATGATACGCACCATGTCCCACAGGATATGGCAATTACGTGTGTACCGTCAAACACCTGTTGTACCATCATCATCAAGCTGTGAAGTGTAAAAGCTGCCAGTGTACCTGTGTGGACATGTTGTGCAATGGGTGCAAAGGTATGACGCAGGCAGCGCATTGCATGCCCACATGTCCCACAGGTGCATAGCCTGAACATACAATACAAATAGGGTGTTGGATAATAGCAGCCACAAGAGAGTGATGGGTACGGGTGGCAACCCACTACCACCTGTCCTAGTAAAGGTGTGCATGTCCATGACACA